>NW_021705876.1:0-47577 GCF_003719475.1 Trypanosoma rangeli
GTTTTTCGTAGTAATTTTTTCTTTGTTTTGTTTTTCTTTTTTCTTCTTACTTTTTTTTTTTTTTCGTTTGTGTGTGTGTGACAGCCTTTAAAATGTCTAAACATTGATGCCACAACTTTTGGGTCCTCTATTTTTGTTATTGTTGTTTTCCATGTACTGTCTCTACCCTTCTCTTTCTGTTCCTTATTTCTTTCGTTCCTCCGTCTCCTTCCCTAGAGTTGTATTCGTGCGTGCGGGTGTAATACATAAAAATATAAATACCACGTGTGTACGTGTGCACATCTATGCTGTTCAGGATCCAATACATACCACAAATACAAATAGAAATACAAATTTATCATGTAAAATGCATAGAAGGTGTGTGTGTATATATATATCACCCTAAATGAAAAAAATGGGCCTCTATTACTATATATATATATATATATCCTTCCGTTTTTCTTCACTGGTTTTCCCCTTTTTTCCCCTTCTTGGGTCGGGTGGATTCGGCCGGGGCCCTTGTCTCGACGTCATTGGCGTTCAAAGGGAAAAAAGCAACAACAAAAACAAGCAAGCAGTGCACTGCACGCGATTTTGCTCTCCCTTCGTACTCGTGCCCTCTGTGTTTCGCCCCCACTACACACACACACACTCCCCAGCGTGGAAGCCCCACAACTTTTTGCTTGTGTCACGCCCTCAGTTCTCCCAGCAACGTCGATCACCCGTCCTCCATGCAAACGCCGGATCGACCCTCCACACATGTCCCTTACCCATCGAAAAAAAAAAATGCAACACCGGCAAACCAAACAGGAAAGGAAGAAACGGGGGAAAGTTAAGGGCCTCGGATGCCCAAATGTCCCAGTCCCTCGCCGTTTCGCCTCCATTACACACCAGTGTGCGTGAGTTTCTTGGCAACACCCTTGATCTTCTTTCGGCCTTTGGTTGGTTTTGCCTTTCCAGACGCCGCAGCCAATTTCCTTTCGGCCTCTGTATGTGCCTTCACCGTCGCCTTCACAATCGCCTTTCTCTTCGCTTGTACCTTGGCACTCAGCTTCGGAAGAGCCTTCGCAACCTCCTTCTCGACATCTAGCGGTTTGGATACATCGTAGAGCTGCGAAAGGGCGCCGAATCGCTTGCGGTAATTAAGCTTCATCACCTTGTGGTAGTTTTCTCGCACAAATTTGGCAAACTTCCCTTTGCGCCTTCCCCTTGCTAAGCTTGCGGCCTCTTCTCGTTGCTTCCGCGTCTGCTTCGGGAGCGAAGGGTGACGCGCCGCGCGCTGCTTCAAATCTCGCCGCTGATTCTGCGAAAGTTCCTTGTACATCTTGGAGAGGATACGGCCACGTTTCGAGATGGCGCACCCCTTCAGCGCTGGATTGCTCTTCTGATCCATCAGGAAGAGAGTGAAAGGGCTCACGCCCCGCAAAAGCAGTGAGACGCGAAGCATCCCTTTACTACTGCCCCCCACAAGCCCGTGCGTGAGCCTTGATCTACATAAAACGATAAGCAAAAAATACCCCAGTTCCCCAGTGAAAAGAAAAACCACATACACGCACAAAGGGTAAAAGGGATAAACAAAAAAAAAAGTGTGTGAAAAGCAGAGAAATTCCAACGTTGCACAGGCAAAGATGCAATGAAAAGTAAATAAAAATAATAACAGTCTATTCATATACATATATTAAATGATGGCTAGTAGGATGTGGCGATGGCAAACATTTGGTCATCGTCCCCACAGAAGCAAACAAACAGATTAAAACAAAAGAACAAAAGATCGTTAAACAAGAATAACGAATATGCTTTTTTTTTTCCTCTTCGGTTCTTCTTCACCTCTTCAGTGTTTGTTAGTTTGCACGGAACCGAAATTGCCAACCAGGAGACGTAATTCGTTATGAAGACGCCCGGCATCCCGTAACGCGCAGTGTGCGTGGGAATCAAGCATTGCATCTTGAGAAATCGTCTGTTCCATCGCGCTATGGTACCAACACGCCGTAGCATCATCAGCATTAGTCCCGCCGTCTCCACCACCCCGAGAGAGAACTTCGGTTACGGTTTCAATGTCAAAGCAATAGATTTCTTGAAGAGACGGTATGGGAAACTCACTCCCCTCCATCGCAGAGGCTGCCCCAAACACCCAGCGCAGCGCGTGAACGTCCATAGTAGAACCCTGGTTTACAAAAAAGACACGCTCACTGACTACAAAAGGAGCAAGTACCCTCGCTACTTCTATGTAATCGCGGCGGAGAAAGCTCGCATTACGAAAGGGTATGAAATGGCTTCCCTTCAGGTATCCACAGCTCAAAGCACAGGCAGTAGCTTGATCTGTAACTCTACCAGGATGAAGAAAGCAGTGAAAACTTTGAAACTCATGTTCGGTGCCAAGAGGAATCAGCGCCATCTCCAACGGAAGCGGAATTCCACCTGGAAGCACAACTGCGGCTTCCACATCGAGGGCGACAAAAATGGCCTTTAGTGGGCCTCCAACCGTCTCAATGAGACGTGCAAGCTCTGCGGCATCTCGCATACGTTTGGTAAGCGCACGGTTAGGGCGCTGAGTCAGAGCCCTTTCAGGCAGCGTCAAGCCACCCTTTCTCCCCGTACGCCGCTCCCTACAGAACATCATCCGATCATCGTCCGTCGCAAAACGGTTATCTGGATACAGAATTTGTAACTTCTCGACAATGGCTGGATCCACCGAGAGAAGTAATGCCCAACCAGTGGGCTCAGCGTTAATGTATCCCACATAAAAATCTATTCCAGGATACTCCTCGATGTGTTTCTTACGCAGTTCCGCTCGATTCATAGTGGGTTCAACGGCAATAAGCAGGCACTTGCCAGGATGAGCATCGATGAATCTCGTGGCGGCTGACGAATTCATTGTCAGACCCTCTGTGCCAATATATCCTTTGCATGAGGATACTGATGCTGATGGCAGTGGTGATAACGACGATAAGGCGTGTTGACCAACATAACTCCCGTCCACTGTCACAGTATTTTCCCCGTCACACGTCCCCTCGAGCACATCAGTCAAATCCGGCTCCTCGCAGGAATTCTGCATGTAGAGATCTGGAAAGGTCCGTCGAAAAGGACCCTCAAGGTCCTCAAAGACGTGAAAGAATGCCCTCGCATGATTGTACACCTCCTGCTCATGAGTGTCCATGACAGCTTCGGTAAAAATCTCCTGCGCATCCACGCTGTCCTCATCAGAGATGGTCTCCAGTACACTCTGAACTCCAGCATCAGTGTCGCTTTCAGAGTACAACATCACTGCTTGCCTTCCTTGTGCCTGAGGTCGCCAAGAAAAGAGCTGCAATAAGTATATATATACAAACACTTTCTTGTGTTTGCGTTTGATTTTGTTTTAAAGGACATGCAAATAAAACCCACTCTCGTTCCCACCTGCACTGCCACCAGAAAAGATTGTTAAAAAGGCGTCAGTCTCACTAAGCAGGCACTACGGGACAGTTTGATCACTCAAAAAAATTACAAAGTAAAACCCAAACGGCCTAATGTTTCTCATCCACTTCATGGTTCTTTTTCCCCCCCGCCCTCCAGCATTGCCGCCACAGCCAGTAGCTTCTCTGTCTGCTTCTTCTGGGTGTTTATCTTCTCTTCAAGAAGCATTACCTTTGCATGTTCCTTATCACGTTCCGCCTTGCTCTTCTCGGCTCTTGATATCATTTGTTGTCTATCACTCTCCAATGCGTAGATTCGCCGCAGCTGACGTTCCTTCTCACTCTTGGCACTTTCAAAAGATCCCCGCGCCTTCAACAGACGTTTTTGAATATCCTCCAGGTACGTCAGCCACCCATTCACCTTCTCCTGTAGTTGCGCATGCTCCTTGTGGGCTGCTTCCAGTCCCTCAATTTCCTCTGCCAACTCCTTCTCAAGCTGTGGCTTACGAGCCACATCCGCATCCCGCTTGGACTCAATCTTTGCGTACTCCGTCTCGCGGGCCTGCATAATCTCTCTATACTTGTCCTCTCCTGTAGAGTGATACTTGGCATAAATTTCCAGTTGCTCCTTCAGGGAGGTGTTCTCATGTTGTGACTTCGCTTCCAGCTGCATCACCTCTTCCGAGTAAGCATTCACAGTATCAATGGCAACACGAAGGCTCTCTGAAAGCTTCTCCCTCTCCTTCTCATCTTCCTTCCGTGCCTGCTCATATTTTTGCTCCTCCGCCCGATTAAGTTCCTCCAGTGTTGAGCGCACGGACTCCACCTTCTGAAGCTGCTCCTGCATCCGTGCTAACCGTTCTTGCAAGGAAACCCTGTGCTCCTCCCTCTCACGCAGAAGAGCTCTCTCCCGCTCCACCTCCTCATCACGTTGACGCAACTTCACCAGCTGCAACACCAGTCGCTCTGAAACTGGGGTCATCGCATACGTTTTACTCCTTTCCAGACCCGTCCCTTGTCCTTGCACTTTACCACTCTAAGTGTGTGTGTGTGTGTGTGTGTGTGTGTGAGTGAGTGAATGTTACCCACCCACAATTAAATGAGAGTGTGAAATACAAGGGAATAAAAGAAATGGTGATGCAGACAAGGAGGTAAAGCAGCCCCATGGGGTGGGCCCCCTCCTGCGCGCCTGCACCTGCCAGCCAAATCTGGGCAAGCGCCACACACGACCCCAACCGCTGCAGGGGACTGAGAGGTGGTTCCCCAACAAACTCCAATACACAACTGTCATAGAGCCAATAACACAAGTCAAAGTTAAACCCAAAAACTAAAATAAAATAAAAATTCTCTCTTGAAAAGCCTTCAACAAGCAAGAAACAGCTGCATATACATATAGTTATAACGACGTGAACACGCGCACAAAAACGCCTCAACACCATTCTGAGGAACATTTTTATTCGTTTAACTTTGCATTACAATTTCACTGGCACAGTAAACACAAGAAAAATACTTAATCGATCATAACGCAAAGAAATACGCCGAACACAAGCAGCACAAGGTCAAAAATAAAACAAAAAAATATCATGAAATTAAAATGCATCCACTCCTACGCTTCTCTTCCTCTTAATCACTTACCCTCTCTCGTTCCCTCACTCTCTATCAGTTATTTGGGTGCGTACGCACACACATACCTGCAGAGATGCTCGTGTGTGTTAGTTTTACTCCCTTGATAAACTACATAACTTTGGTTCTGAGACACACTGCCTTGTTTGGACTCATTTCATACGGACAAACAGCCCAAAACTACGTGTTTGCAGGGAAATATCTTTCCGTCTCGGGGCTCCTTTCCGCGGGTGACCTTATTTGGCTTTGTTATGAGTATCTCTCTCTCTCTCTCTCTCTCTATCTCTCTCTCTCCTCCTGGCCATTTCACAGAGGTAGAGTCACAAGACGTCATCACCCCATTTTTATCCATCAATGGTAGAAAAGCCTCATTGCACGGAATGAAGTGTTTTGTATCAATCGCATACGTGTACAAAGAGACGATTAGCGTTATGCCCAAGAAGAATCAGGTGATTTGCAACAAATTATGCGCGGCGTCAGAGGCCCCTTGACAAAAAGGCTGGAGCGAGGGAGCCACACAATCTAAAACAGTGGCACAACTGCCTAGTTGACCGTCAAGAGTATCAAAGGCGGACCTTGTCTCCACTAACCCGTTGATGGCGTAGAACGCCCCATTGACCACCTTGCCAATATCACTGAGCCAAGCGTCTTTGCCGCATGTCGCAGAACACGCCTGTAAATTGTAGCTTGTCCTGGGTTGTAGAACACATGTATATCCTTTTAGCTGGGCCGCCGCCATGGATGATGCAGGGCCCGTTATCTGGGGTGCTGTGTAAAGCGGCGTCCTTACCCACGACATTACACTTCCGCCTCAGTGACACCGCTGCACACCATGCGAGATGGGCAGGCAAAGGCCTTTGTTTTGTACCACGCTCACGGTGGTCGTCATGGCTCCATCGTAGCAGTATGGCTGCACTTCCTCACAAATCAATTGTGGAAGCTTCCAAAAAAAAAAAAAATTCTTGAAGACGGCAGTGTGGACGTCAAAGACAGTGCCACTGCACTTAGTAACCGTCTTTAGAACGTTTGTGCGGCGCCCCGTAAATTCCGTAAACTCAAAACAACTTTTTCTGACGAGGAATGAAGAAGCGGAGTATATGCCATCAAAACCCAATGCCACCACCGTAAGTAAGTGCCATAATCGAGACGGACATGAATGCTCCGCGGCGACAGTTGCACAAGGCACAGAATATCCCCACAAACAAGACTCCCAGCGGGACGCAAAATAAAACGCACGGCGCCCATAAACATTTGGCGATGGCGTCGAATAGGCTGACAACTGTCACATTAAGCATGCTAGCAAGAGCCTTGGAGCGCTTAGAGGCCGCCGCACGAAGGCCCTCATCCGCTTTTTAACTGAGCAGGGTAATATTCAACCTCTTCTAAAAACTCCACATTCCGAGTCTCAACGTTTTGGAATGACAATTTGCGACATGGGGTCAATTTCCCTCGTCTGCGAGAGCAATCAATGCTGAGAAACACACACCCACACGCAGGCCATCACACAAAAGCAAAAAGACTCCCACGCTCAACAAGACAGGACGGACAAGAACTTCCTTGGTGTAATTTGCCGCGTAACCCCTCAGCGGGCACCAAAGGTTTGGGTATTGTTTACGGCCTCCACAACTATCAGAGAGGTTTTTGCCAATCAGGCATAAAATCACAACAAGCCCAACGACACCACCCACGACAAACCTCGCAATGGCAAAAACTAACACCGTGGTCTGATAGTTGTCTAGGTTACATTCACTCCACTCCTCTGCACTCGGGCGGAAATTCAGCAGACGCCATCTTGCAAAAGGGTACTGCAGCATTGGCATAGCCGCCGCCTCCACCAGAGTGAAGCAGAGCAGTGATACAACCAGCACAGCTACCGTCACGCAAATGATTGCTAAACAAAAAGCTTCAACCAACCAACCAAACAAGATATATATATATATATATATGTATAGAAAAGGAAACTCCAAAGATGGACAGTGAAAAGGTGACGCATATGTGTGCGAAGGGACAAACGCACAGTTATGTTCTTTTCCTCGTCGTTTTCGTTGTGGCTAGTAGTGACACTACAAGCCCCAATATCACCTGCAACTCGAAGCTCAGCGTGTTACCAATGGAGCAAATAGTTAGGATGCACAACAAAGAAAAAATGCTTGTTATGGTACACACCGGTATATATTTCGTTTCGGCTGCTTCTGTTACTTGGAGGAAGCGACGCCACCTCGTTGGGCATTCGAGGCGGATCGGGGCAAGCTCAAAGCAAAGCAACACAAGGGCGTACGCGTGACCCTCGTGGCTAATCGCCCGCCATTTCATTCGCCTCAGAAGACCACCAAGTAGAAATTAACATAAAATAGTGCAGCTCAGAAAACTCAAGCAACAACAAAAAGAATATAACAACAAGTAAACATGGTTTTCCCTGCATCCCCGGTGCGGTAACTAAGAAGCAAAGAAAAAAAAAAACACATGACACACAAACATATTTAAAAAAAAAAAAGAATGAAGTCAAAATTCGTTTTCATGCAATAGACGGGCTCTCTTTGTGAAACAACGGAGTGGCAGCCTTTAAGGGGAAGGGGCCTCGCGACCGCCAAACCACTCCGCGTCGAAGGCAGTAGTTGTGTGAGGATGATATCAACCTCAGGGAGTTGGGGTACGGTGACATAAACAACGAAAACAATAACTGCCCTCCCGTCACCCTCCAACGCGGCATCGTTGGAAACTGATTAGCAAATAATAATAATAATAAACATGCGGCATGAACAAATCGTTCTTCTATTATTTTTTTTTTAGCCCCAACTAGTCATACCTACACACACCTACACCCCCGTTGTGCAAAACTCTACAAAAGGAAAATATGAGTAATTACACCCAAGAAATGTTATGTCAACAGAAGTTCATTCTTCCCTCAAATCTGAAATAAACTTACTAAAAGTCCTCTCATCACGATACGATATTTCATTTAT
This sequence comes from Trypanosoma rangeli, assembly GCF_003719475.1. NCBI lineage: Eukaryota > Euglenozoa > Kinetoplastea > Trypanosomatida > Trypanosomatidae > Trypanosoma > Trypanosoma rangeli. The sequence goes on from NW_021705876.1 coordinate 7,958, forward strand.
GGGAAGGTATACAAGCTTTTTTGGGTTTACGGTGGAATCAAACATGTACAAAACGACATCTCCTCCGTACATGTCGTACACATCACGGGTAACCCTACGTAGCATATTCTCACAGACACCACATGGAAACAACGGATTGGGATCCGTTTCGGCTCTCCGGTTTTCGCCGTGGACGAAAATCTCTCGTATGGCGCTGGTTGGAAGTCCCATTGATGCAAGTTTGCCCAACGCATTCTGCTCAGAACACCGTGATCCGCTGGGTGTACTAAGTTCATAGTTTACTGCTATCACATAGGACCTGTTGCAGGTGCACCATGCATTTCTTGGATACTTCTGCCATTTTTGGCCTTCAGAACTCAAGGCTGGGTATCTCGCACGCTGACCAGCGTCAGCCTTGCAGTGGCACTCATCAGGGTCAATATATGTTATTAACGACGTCACCACAGGCCTATTCGGGTCCTTTTTTCGCCAACTAGCATGCGCATGTGTTTGACGAAATGACATGATGATGGGGCACACGCTTGAAATAAAGGAGCCTTCAGGCTCCTTTATTAGATCCACAATGTTACAGTTCCGGCCGGGCTCAAATCGAACACGGATTTGCTCACATGCGGCCTGAACCTTCACGGGTAAAACTAATGAATAGAACTCCTTGGACGAAAGCCTGATCAGTGACAAGACAGTCGTCAAACAGGGTAGCAATGACACTGGTGTGGGAATATCCGGAAAAGTGGCAAGCACCTCTCGCAGCTGGTGCTGTGTCTGAATATCGCGAACGAGGGCAATGTTCAACCACTGAAGGAGCCAACAAGGGTCACTTCTAGCCACAATGGCGTCAAAAGCATTGTTACTCAACTGTTGTACATCACCTACCGTACGCAGCCCCAATTCATCTAATTGGGACAAAAAAAGGAACAAACGAGGCTGTGCCTTGAGGAGGTTCTTTAACGGCCATGATGCCAGCATTGGTGTTCTCTCCTCCATTTTAATATCAGCATGAATAAAAAGGCACCGTGAACCGTGTCGGCATCGTTCATTGTGGCGGCATACAACAGGCTGTGCAGCTTCAATAACACCCTCGTGAATAAGACCAGCCACAAATAAAAACCCAGCTGTGGGTATTATCTGCTCCGACTTGAGACAATGCACATAAGAACCGCTAGATACATAAAATTCTTTCAAGTCAAAAACGCTCAGCTCCAGCCGCCACACGGAGCTGTTCAAAAGATGGGCATTGTGGCAATTGCACGCTTTCCCATTAAGGCTTCTCGCACACAGCATAAAACAATAATGCACCTTTCCAAGCATCTGCTTCAGCCGCGGCGGTGCTACATCCTCCTTCTTGCAAAGAAAAAAACGGAGCTGTTTCTGTATAATTCCTTCTACATTATTTCCTGTCGATGATACACGGTGTACGTCGAGGTTTCGTTGGGTAGCCGGAAGCTCACCAGATCGGTGAGGGGATGGAGGAAATTCCTCCCGCAGTGGCGTACCTGACCGCACAGTCTGTGGTACAGCAAACGAAGAGTTCAAAGATTCCGCGAGACCCAGGCCACCCTCTTCTTCCAGCGCCAACACGACGTACTGCATGGTCTTTTTGGCCTCTCTGGGTGGCAAGTACGCCTTGTAGAAGCTAATAGAATTCCATATGTTCCATCCCGTAGACATCATCTACGCAACAGGCCGTAGCAAGAAAAATGTATGTATGCGTGTAATTCAGAGGGAAAGAGTCGGTGTCGACCGAGTCCTCCTTTTTTTTTTTTTAAAAAAAAAACTAGTGGCTTGAGATAAATAGCGACGTGCACTCTTTTTCCTCTCGCCCATGACCCTCAAAAAAAAAAAAAATACGATGGAAAAGAACGTCAAATTTCTCGTTTAACCTCCCCCGCAGCCAGCTAAATGGCTTGCCACGTGATGTACTCCCCGTGGCTGGGGTCAAAGAAACAGCAGAGCCATGCAAGCGTATAACAGATGAAGGGGAAGGGCACAACACTTCGGTCGTGTGCACCGCTCCTTCTCACTCTCTCATCAAGGAACAAAAACGATAACAACAGTAAACGCAAACACAGAGAGAGAAAAAAAAAAAAAGAAGCAATTAAAAAACCATCCAACAAAAAAAAAAGGCAGAAAGATGCGGCGATAGCAACTACCACAATAATGACAATAATGAAACAAACAGAAAGACATCACAACTGATCAATGCCGCTGCGGTTTATTACTCATACGAGAAGCGACGTGCGGCCGCACAGAGAGGTTTTCCAAACAAATACTTTTTTCACTACACGGCGCATCCCCTGGGAAAAGCTCCTGTTTTTCCTCTTTGTCAACATAAATTTCCTCTAAATTGGCATCGGGATCGATGCGCATGTCGTGCACGTTGCGCCTCAGTTCAGGAAAACGACGTGGCCACCACACATACCACCCGGATCCAATGCCCATAAGTGCAGGGACAAAAAAAGGTCGAACCACAAAGGTATCAAGCAATACTGCCACACTGCACACCACGGCGAACTGCGAGAGCATCATAACCGAAGAAAATACCATCGAGCCAATCGTCAGAAACATGATGATACCTGCAAACGAAATGATGGAGCCTGTCTTCCACACCGCCTTTGCCACAGCCGCCTCGTCGGTGTAGCCCTTCTTCTTGAACTCAATGATGCGTGTCATAAGGAACACGTCGTAGTCCAGGGAAAGTGCGCAAAGGAATAAAAATGTCAATAGGGGTATTAAAAAACAATAATATTCCACATGCTCCAGCCCACGCCAAACCGGATGAAGCCACTTATATTGAAATACGATGACACCCACCCCATACGAAACACCAACGGTGTAGACGACTGTGAAAATGAGTCGAAACGGCAGAAACACAGAGCGAAAAACGAGGAACATAATGATGAAAATACCCCCAAACACCACGCCAATCTGGATTGAAAAAAATTCCATTGACTTGCTCATAATGGCCCATGAAGCACTACTCGCTCCAAAAATTCCAAAGCTGAACAACACATTATTGGCAGCATGCTCCCTCAAAATATCCATTATTGTATTGAGGTATTTCTTTGCAGAGGCTCCAAAAGGGTTTTTGGGTGGTATAAGAAAAAAGTAAGCCGCCTTTCCCTCAAGCACAGACACTGTTTGATTAACAAGATACTGATAATTGGGTTCCAACTTATAAAGACAAAAAGATTCCCATGCCTTCAGCCAAACAACCTCCCCGCTCGCTGGATCCAAGACCATGTTGGGCGAGATGATCGACGAATAAGATTGCCCCGTACGTGTAAGAATTGCCTCAATGACAGATCGCATTACATTCGTCATTTCGTCCGTCTTCCAAAATGAAACGTCGTACACGCCACGCACCGAAAAAAGTATGTAAAACGGAATAGCCAATCCTCCACCAATATCACGCTGGATCCGTTTCAGCACCTCCCCGTGCGGGCTTCCCCTTGGGATTTGCGTGAAAACGTCAAAGTCCACTTGCAGCTGCGCTGCAAAATAAAAAAAAGGCGCGCCAAAGGCAAGAACGGCCGCTATTGCAACCCACGGGTGCCGAAAAGAGTATCGACTAAGACCAAACCAGTACGATGACATTTGCCGCTGATACTCAAGGTTCTCATGATCTGAGCACGTCTGCTCTTCTTCGGGGAGCAACTGGCCTTGCATGGCAGCAATTGGTTGAGACGCGTTGCCGAGGGAATCAGCATGTGGCGGGTAAGAGTGGCAAGGCCACACAAAGAAGCAAAAACGCAGTTTATGCCAAAGTTCTGTCCATGTGGGGGGATGTCCAAAAAAGTCACAAAAAACCAATAGGAGTGCAGGCTGCAAGGTGAGGCTGACAAAAACGGCGCAGACAACCGTGATGCACATTGTCAGCCCCACCGTGGAAAGAAATGTGACGGGCATAAACGATAAACTTCCGACAGAGATGGCAACCGCTAACCCCGAGACAAAAATATTGTCAAAAGATAATATTGCAGTATTTTTCACCACAACCCACTCCACTCGCGGGCTTCGTCCAAGCAGAATCTCTTGCAGCCGAACCTGTTCCCGAAAACGCGTGAGAATGAACAAAGAATAATCAATTGAGAGAGCTGCAACCACACCGACTGTTAACTCTGGAGCAAAAGATGACACTTCCAGTAGAAGTGAAACTGGGTACATAATTCCAAACGCTATCGACACTGTGCAGGAAAATGCCAAAAATGGAACCAATAGCAACCGCACCGAGCCCAAGCAGTAACTTAACACCAAGAATGCCATCGGAAGAGAAATAACATCCACGTGAAGCAAATCCCCCAGAATACCAGCTGCAGCATCGTCTGAGACCAACTGTGTGCTGGTATATTCCTGAGTAAAAGTTGCGGTATGCTCATTACACCACGCATCGATAACGGAACTGACAACTCGCATAACAACGTCACTCTTCACAGAAGGTGCTAAATTGAGCGTCAACAAAGATGACTGATTGTGATCTCCGCCAATGAAGAAGTCACGCATTGGACTAAACTCCGGGACAGCAAAGTAGCCAAGTATGTTGTTCACCTTGCCGAAGATGGGACTACTCTCGTTTCGTAGCTGTTGCAAAAGATAGTTGCAAAGAAGTTCAAAGTTTGGGTCCCCCAAAATACTCCGTGATAGATTCCTGGCCGTTAACAACAGATACAAAGGGTTTATTGGCAACTGATGTGGGAAATAAATCGTTGCCGTCTGTACGGCATCGTGGACAATGGTATTCTTCGGGGCAGCAAACGTCAATCTTGTGTTGTGAACAAAGATCCGTGCAAAATACACCGTTGCGACAAAAAGCAAACAGTACAGTACTACTACCAATACGGCCAGTTTCTTTTCCTTAATCATACTTGCAGTCTTGGTGTGACAGAGCGGATGTGTGTTGGCGCCTTTCCTTTCGTCGACGTTTCTCTTCTCTCACCCTTCCTATTGTTTTGGGACAAGACTCCTCTTATTGGAGTGTCTAATTGATTTGTCTGCTGATTTGCCTTCTTAGTTGCGTGCTCACCGCAAGAAAAACAACAACAACAACGACAGTGAAACAGTCAACGGTCGCGCGGGTTCGCAAAAAACTGCACCCCACCACACACCAGAGAACAAGGCTGCCCAGTGAAGCAAACCGTTTGACACATGGAAAAATAAAGAAAACAAGAAAAAAAGAAATGAGTGCAGCGTACGAGTCACTCACGCAGATGCGCGTGTGCTCCCGCCACCTTCCCCACAAGGTCGGGGTCGTCAAAGCACGGATCGAGCGCAAACGGCCGCACCTCGTCATTATTATCCCGCAGCACGTCAAAATCCGTCACCGAGAGAAAAACATTACATCGGGGTGCAGCTGAGGAAAACTCCTGCAACGTGGCGTCCACCACGAGCCCTGGCAGCTCAATCTCAATGTCACTCAAACTACTATCATCCTCGCCTTCGTTATCGCCCTCTGAACGCAGCACCCCTTGTTCAGTCCCAACTTCACCTGCGTCAGGAACAATCTCCTCAACAGAGAAAAGGAGTTTATGCATCATCCTCCCTTCTGTAGGCATCGCTTCACCGGGTGATGTCGCCTTCACTGGTCGCTGTGTGGCCTTCTTCTCCACCAGCGGTGGCATGGATGCTGCACCATCCTCCTCACGCTCCCCAACAAAAAAATTGTCGAAGTCCGGCAAAAGGCCCACAAGACCGCGATTCAGAAAATCAGTCATTGCGGATGTTTTGAGGGCAGCAGACTCATCCAGTTCCATCTCTTCCAATTCCACATCATACGTATGTGTCAGCGACGCACACGGTTTCCTTGTCATCACACCCCAAAAGTCTTTGTCACTATCACCACCAGTCTCACAACCATCCTTACGGTTGTTCCCAACTGTGGTATTCCTCTCATTGTCATTCTGTGCCTCCACACGAAGGGCCTGAGCTACCGCCGTAAACATCTCTGCGTCACCATGCAACTCCAGCGCGGTGTTACCCGAGCTGTCATGTTGCGATTCTCCCAAAACTAGAAAAGCGCGTTCCGCTGTCGAGAGCTCCACAAAGCCGCGAAGGAATGATTCCATATTCTCTTCCACTGAATAACAAAAGGCGCGAAGCATGTGTGCTGCTCCGTGCTCCACCATCATGCACACCGGCTCACAGAAGCACCACCACAGCAAACGCTAAGAGTAGCAGTACAGCAAGCAAAAGAGAAGAAAAAAGTCGTTGGGTTGCCCAAGTTTGTGGGCGCTGCAGCCCCCTTTGCTGCAGGCTAGGGGCAGGTGCAAATGCATATGTATCCAAAAAAAAAAAAAGTCATGGTGTCTGATAGCGGCTGCAAGACGGGGCAAGAGAGGAAGAACGGAAAGGGAAAAAGACAACGGGGTACATTACCGGGATGCTCTCAAATACTCCGCTCTTTTCCGCCTCAAAAAAAAAAAAATTGTATACAAATTCGGAAACAGACAGACAGAAACAACAGGTAAAACTATACCCGCGTCCCTCTCCAAACACATACGCAGCAACACATCAAAGTGTCACCACATATATATACATATATAGATAAGAGTTCAATCTACCTCGCTTCGGTTTTTATTACTTGTGGCTTCCCTTCATGTTCAATAGACGACAACCAGTAACGTACAAGAGCCGGGCAACCCCGGCCCAAAGGCAAACCGATAGAGAGAGTCACGTATATACATAGATCATCCAGAAAAAGTAGCATACCTTGCCGTCATCCAGCAACTTGTTGTACTTTTAAGGATGAGTAGACGCGACAGTCCTCCCACACCCTCCTCATTACCCCAGTCACCTACTCTCGCCTCTTTTACAACGATGGGCAAGGAATACCTATTCCCCCTCTGATACTTCACCCAATTTCCAGCGTTTGTTCTGCTGTTGCTTAACCTGTGAAGTCCCCCATCGTTTCAAGAGAAGCAAAACATGGAAAAATAAACAAGGTAACAAGTCTAGAACCGCCCAGGCAACACAGAGCTCTGTTGTAGCAGGTGCCCTACAATCACCGCATTCTCCCTTTACTCCCCACTGCGCTCATACCACAAGCCTGTCAGACACTATTTCTTCTTCCGCATTCCGTCACCACCTCCCCAACAGGTGTAGAAACTCTAAAAAAAAAAAACGCCACATGTACAAAACTAAACTACGGAAAAAAAAAAGACAGCTCTGATAACCGTCACGCTCTCACGTAGTTGGGGTTTTGTGGCCGCTTTTACCCTTCCCTGGAGCGCCAATTTTCCTCCCCACCCCCCTCTCTCACCTTACAAATACCAAAAACTCAACCACGACGTCACAAAGAAGGAAAAACCAAACAAAAAAGAAGAGCCCCATTTGCAATCGTCCTTTACTGCAATATGCAACTGTGTATCTGTTCTCTTTGCATAGGCACGTAAGATCATGCCACACAAAGTGAAGAAAGATACTATACATCTTTCGCTTGTTGGAAATCCACCTTCTCTTACTTTCTTGTGTCTGTGTTTTTCTTTTTTATCACTTGTTTTTTTCTCATGCTACAGTTTTCTTTTGACATCCTGTTACACTGTTTTTGTTGTTGTCCTTTTTTTTCTTTTGTTTTTCCCGGAAAAAGAGAAAATGAAATTTTTTAAAAAGCGGTACTTTATTGTGTGTTTTTCTTTGTTTTTATCCTCCTTGCCTTCACTGTTGTACTTGCAACTTTGCCTTCAGTATATGGACATAGATGAGCATGAATGGGTGAGTTTATTTGCGTAAGTGCATAAATGTGCCCTCTACCGACCCCACCACTCCTTCTCTGTGGGATACGTAATTGAAGTCTTTCCTCCACTGCAGCCCGAATTATTCCCTGAGGGGGAGGTAGAATTAACGTTGTCTCATTGCCTCACAGAATGGATGCTTGGCGTGAAGTAGGCACTGGATGTGGGTGAGGAAGACATCAAGGTCCCTATGCGGTCGTCTTCGTCAACGTATTCGTCATCATAGTCTTCTTCGTCTTCCCCTTCTTCCTCCTCCTCGTCATAGTCGCTGAAAGTGCTACCAACGTGGGCCACGTCCGTTTTGGGGTCATGCAACTCATGGTGAACGGCCCCTACAGGTGGTCGCCCTATCGACTTGCCACCTCCCCTGGTAGAGGTGCGACTTCCGGTGTATGGCCTGGCGTCCTCGTCAGGTGGGGCAGAGACACCGTACGGCGTTCTTGCAGCTTCGCCCTCGGTGTGTTTGGGGACGACGTGTGCCTCTGCGGCACTGTCAAAATCATCGTAGTCATCGCTGGTTTCATCCCCCTTTGCACGGAAGACCAATGACGAGCTGGCATCATCGTCGTCAATTGCGTCCCAGTCCGCGTCAACAGCGCCGGCGTCGAGGTTGCGAAGCAGCGTCGGGCCACCTTGACTTCCCATCATCATATCCGTCGGGGTCCACTTCAAGTTGTTGAGCCGCTCCTCACGCTCGCTGATGGCATTTTTGCGAAGAAGGTAGACGGCGGTGAAAACCATGGCAAGCAACATATATACCAGCGCTACGTACACAGGTAAAAGCGCTAACGGCATCCGCACCTCCTCTCTCCCGCGTGTGATGCGCACGGCAACAAAATACAGTGAAACCAGTAACATTCCATTAAAGAAAAATGACCCCAACGTGTCAAACGCGACCCCCATAACTGTTTTGACGCCAATAGTTCGCTTCACCATGCTGCGCATAAAGGCTTCCAGCACACGGAGTCCAGCGCGAAGGCAGAAAGGGATAAACGTGGCATACCAACTAATTTGAATCCTCTGATCGATGCGGCGGCCAAGCATAACCCACTGTGCGACGGAAACACCCAGATACAACCATCCCATGAGAAAGAAACCGTTGTACAAGAAACGATTGGGATTATTCAAGCCGATTTCCATCTGCAACCGCACATAACGGGGCCAGCGCCAGACCAAGGAAGACAAATAGTAGACCCCATCGGCTATAATAAGGAAAACAAAATAGGCTGTAAATTTTCTGGATACGCTCGTCGGACCATTCCTGACTTCCGTTGCAACCAAGAAACAAAAAATGGCGTAACACACCGCGGCGATAAAATTTCCAACGGCCGGAATTCGTTCTACAAAGCGCATGCCTTCCTCCCACGGAGGCCTCCAGAACAAGCTTACAATGAGAGCGAGGGCCGTAATAATTACCACCATAATGACAAAGACGAACAGTGGGGCAATAACGGCCAGCCATGAGCAAGACGTGTGATCATCCACTCGGAGCCCCAAAAAAAGGAAGAAGAGGAGCAGCATGATAAAGGCGACCAACATAGATCCACAATAAAAACAAACTGTCCCTTTGGAGCCAATTAAATGCATAAGAGGCCCCCAACTCCCGCTGTGTATGAAGCCTACTGCATCCTCACCAAGGGCATCGTAAAGACTTTTGCGGTCTACGTCGGAAAGGACAAGATAGGCCTGATAAAAATGATGACGCAAAGTGACCTTCCGAAAGGTCCACTGTACTTGTTTTGCCGTTACAGGTTGTTCTAACTCCAATAGATGATAAAGCCTCCAATTGTCTCGGTTTTTTGGCTCGTTGTCGCAGCCCATTGCGCGTCGTCCGTTCCCTCACGCCGCACACGCAAAAGCAGACACCAACAGTCAAACGGTTGAAATGATGTAATGATCCCTAGAACGTCTACAAGAGGAAAAGAGGACGTATTATCCTTTATTTTCCCTTTTCGTTCCTCCTTCTTGCTCTTCCCTTATTCGTTGCGATATCGCTCCACTCAAACTTTTTGTTGGTCCTGTTTATTTTGTCGTTGAGTATGCAATGTATTGAGGCCCACAAACAACCACCACTTCCAGAAAAGAAAAACAACAACAACCAGAGAAAGAAAATAACACACAAACTCACAAGAAGCCTCTCAAACACACCCCAAAAAAAAGAATCAACTGACAAAGCCCGGAGTCTCGCGGAAAAATATGACGATATAACTCCTCTTCAGCAGAAAAAAGTTCATCAAAAGTAAATAAAAAAAAGGCCAAACAGAAGTAAAAATGAAACAAAGTAAAAAAAAAGGCGCTCCGACTATAAGGAGGCGAGGAGGCGTCTCTATTCTAATGGTGTTGGTGCCAAGAAACCGCGTTAGCTCAGAAATAGCATAAAACGTGCAGTCGACACTTGTAGAAGTAGTTCCCCTTCATCTTGTGCTGTCGTTCTTCCTTTCTCTACAAGAGGGATGGAGAATTGTTTTTTTATTTTTTTTTACCCCACATATACGTTCATATGCTCCTTTATTTGTTTCGCTTCACTTTTCTTTTTCCACTCAACTTCAGTATATATATATATATATTATATGGCTTATTCTCATATTTTTCCCCCACCCCGCGCTCATCTACGCATTGGCAACGGTGGTCGCCCGGGGCCAGCGGAGCTCCTGCTCGCTGACCGCGGAACATATTGCGGCTGGTAGGGTCTTTGCTCAGAGGACTTCGCAAACGACTTCGTTGGAAGCGGACTTACCGCTCTATTACGAGATGCAATGGAACACACTGACTCGTCCCGGCTAAAAGCACTATTCACAGAACATGTCCGAGACACCTGAGCCGACGTCCGTTTCTCTCGCCATTCCAACCATTCGTCCATAAGCGACGGGGGCATATGTGGACGTGCACCACCTCGGGAATGCAGTAAATCAGCACGCCGCCCACGACCATTTGGTGTGCCATTAAGCAACTTCCCGTACCTTCGTAGATCCGTGTAACTTCCATTTGTAGATGCGGACCGCTCCCATGGGACGTGATCCCTCGCATAGGTGTTATCAGTGCCCCAGTCGGAAAGAGGTACATCATCTTTTCGGTCCAAGCTTGTGTACAAAGAGGCAGGAACACGCAGGGGCGTGGTGTCTCGCTCGCCGCTTCGCGAATCCCCACAATCTTCCATTGTCGTCGCGGTGCGACCACGATGGCTCGAAGACGTTACCGGCAATTCTGATCCTTGCATTGTTTGCCGTGTGGCAGAAGAAGAGCGCAAGTTACGAGACCCAATTTGATCCAAGAAGGCCTGTATTCGTTTGACGCTATCTGCACCTCGGCTCTGTCCTGCTTGCTCCACACCACCCGCTTCCACAGCACCAGCATTATTCTCCTGCGAATCATTGTGTGCCGTGAAACAAGATGTATTGGTAGTAGCATCCCTGGAGCCTCCACCACGCTGTTGTGGCTGACGTTGTAATGAAATGGTTGCCTCATTTGAAGTATCCTCGTAGGCTTGTTGTACTGCACTTTTCCAGTGACTTTCGCGTACATTGGGATCCAAATACCCTTTCTGTACGTAATCTTTTGCCGAGTTACAACGCCGATAGACAGTCAAATCTGCATTCTCCACACAACTTGATAAAACAGGAACCCCTTCCTGATTGCATGAAATCGTCTTAAGAGGTTCAGGCTTTTGCTCTGCCTTCTCCTGAAACTTCATTGTCCCATCGGTTGAGTGCGATGATGCCCCTCTAGCTTCCAATGATGACTCAAGATTTGGCACGATGAATGCATTTTTTTTCCTTTCCTTCGTTCCCGGCCCCTTGGCTGCCTCAACACGACGCACAGCTAGCTCCAAGGAGAGGGCCTGCTGTGTCGGGTAGTAACGGAAGGGAATGGAGTACTCCTTCCAAACTCCAGGAGGCACACGGAACTTTGCAGGATCCAGCGAAAAGCCCGCCACTTGTCTGTCATCCTCCCATAGGGAAAAACGAAGCTTGTGAGCTCTCTCAGGCATACCAATAACTCCTACACGGTGAGCGTATTTAAGCTTTATTGGACTTCGACATTCAATAGATGGTGTACTCGAGGAGAACCCACCGTATCGAATCTTTAAGTAATAGCTCCCTCCCAAGAGCAATGGGGCTGGATTGTTGAGGCTAATTGACTCATTCTTGACAATAATCTGCTCAATATCCATTTCCATATACGCAGATCCTTGTGTGTTGGACCGCTGTGCCACAGATACATCCTTTGCAGTGACCGCATTTTCCACGCTGTCATGACGATCAGGAAAAGTTTCAGTGGAGTTATGCTGAGTCACTGTAGCACTCGGTGAAGACTGAGGTACGTACTCTTTTTTGTGCACTTGAATCTGACTTGGGAAAACATTCTCACTTCCATTGTCACCATGGCGGTGGTTGTGACGGTGGTGGGTGGCCGCACTCGGTTTACTATCTGGAGATAGTGCAAACTTATCGACCGATGCTGCACCTTGCCTGTCACTTAGATCATTGCCTGTCGCAGGCACACCACCCGTTTCACCGTCTGTTTCCCATGCCTCTAGTGCAAAGAGAAGCTTGCCAACCACCTGGTTGGCGGCATCGCGCAACTTGATGGCGTAATTCTTCGCCGCCTTCCCAACGTACGGCAGGGGGTCCAAGGTTCCCTTCGCCACGACTGGAGCGAGTCCGCCACTGTAGCTGAGGGGCTTCATATGGAAGGCGATGACGTCTTTGTTGGTATCGACACCAAGGCTCCCTGTGGCATTGCTGAAGCTCAGAGTCATGTCTGACCCCAATGCCTTGAAGAAGGTCGCTGAAGTCGAGCCGCTTGGCTCAATAGGCGCTGTCGTGCGCAACCGGGGAACCCGACACCAGCAACACACAAAACCAGACGTTTCCGGAATGCAGTGACCCTCGGCATCCGGTGCAAAGATTCCAGTAAACGACGTCACATCGCACACTATGCGATAGAGCGTGAATTTGAGTGAAATCATTGACATATGGGCAGCTTAACCCGAAGATGATGCGTCACGCAAGAGCCTCGTCCCCACCACTTTCTCTAACTCTTTTCTCTAACTCCACTAGAACGATTTGCAGTCACTGCTACTTTTGCCCAGCGCCACAGTGTATGGAGGAGCTGTCTTCGCAGTTGTAGCTTGCGAAGCTGAACAAAACCGAAGGCCTGTAAAAGATTAAAACAAAAAAAAAAAGGGAGTTGACAAGGATGAAAAAAAAAAAACAAGTGCAGCTGAACATAACCACAAATAACTAAAGAGACAAAGAGAAGGAACACGAACAAAGCGCGTGTTTTTGTCGTCCTTGTCGCTATTCTTGAATCCTCTCCCTTGAAGGAGTTCATTTGGCCTTGGCCTCAGGAGTTGGATGTTGAAGGTGTGGTGAGAGACCTGGTGCTGCCCGCCCTGCGCATGCCTTCTGAGGACGGCTCGTAGCCTGAGTCGCGCGACTGCCGTCTGCACTCATGCATGTACGGCCCACTCGAGGTCGACAGCGGCAAACAAGGGTTATCCACCGTCAAAAAATCCTTCACGCTCTCAGCCCTTCCACAATGAGATACATTCTCCTCCTCTGCAGGGCGCTCCTGGGAGTGTATCAAGGTCTCATCCAGGAGTGCAGTGTGCTGCTCCTGCCGCTGCTGGCGCCGTAGTTGATGTAACCCACTCGACTTTGCTCGGGAGACGTTGTCTCGGCACGCGTCTTCTGACGTCACGTCACGCAGAGTCTGCAGAGAGTTCTTCATAGACTCACCAAAAGCACTCGGTTTCCCCCATATCGCCGCGTTATGACGCAGTTCTGCACCGAGCTGCTCCGCCTCTCTCAACCGTACGCCGAATGCAGCCCTTTCCTCCTCTAATTGCTGCCTCACAGCTGCATAGTCGCTTTCTGCAACCTCCAATGTTTTACGTTTTGCCTCTAGTTCCGCCTCTACGCGGGACAAGCGATCGTAGACATCAAAGACAGCATTAAGTGCATTGTTGCAATTGCACCGCTGCGTATCGAGCGCCCCAATCTCTTGCTCCATGCTCGTCCTGAAGCATCTCTGTCGGGCTCGTCCTTCGGAATGAGCAACCCGCAATGGGTGTAGCTGCAACAACAAGCCCTCCATAACTTGTGTCATGCACTCAACACCACTCCGAACCTCCTCAGAATTCGAGGAGATCCCGTTCGAAGTCAGGCACCGAGAAAGTTCACGCCTCACATCCTGACTCCATGCCTGGTAAACAGACTCTGCCCCCTGCTGCATGGTAGCCACCTTCACACGGCCTTCCTGCAAGCCAGCAGCCATGGAGCTTATACATTGCTCCAGAGGAGCCACAGCCGCCTTGAATCGTTGCCACTGGGTTCCAATTTGTTCACCGAGTTGGCGTGTATTTCGCTCACACTCTTGCAACACCAACGCCTTCTCCCGCAGAGGAAACGTTTCACCCCTAAAGGAGGATGAAACACTAGTAACCTCGTGTATATCAAACAACACCGACTGTCGCAACTGCTCCAGCTGAGCTTCCAAAAAGTTCAATTTGTTTTCAACTGATTTGTATGCAATGGATCCAGCCTCATCTATCTGTTCCTCCTCCGCACACTGGCGCTGACGACGGACCGCGGCCTCTCTCTCCGCAGTGTAAAGTCGGGCATGATGCGCGAGCTCGGCGGCGCATTGGTGTACAATACGTTTTAGCTCTTCACTTTGTTTATTTTCCATGGTATTCAAGTCCTCTCTAAAACGCTTTATCATCTCGTCAATCGCGCGCTGAGTGCCCTGATGTGTCTCCACTATAACGGTCCTCTGCCGTTCCGCAAAGCTCTGCGTTGACGCAGTGAGGCGATTGTCAAGAGCCGTGCGAAACTTTGTCGCTGCGTGCGCCAATGCCGAATCAAATCCAGCTCGGTGCTTCAAACGTCTTTCCTCCTGAAAGCGGTGAAATTTTTCCTTCATATTCTTTTGAAACAATTGCCACTCATCCCATCTTCGTTGTCTATCATTAGAGAGAATGTCTAGACGCTGTTGAGCGGATTCCACTATTGTCTCTCGGATGCTTCCAACGAGACACGGCTTAACTCGCACGCAGATGCTGTTGCTCATCTCATGCACAGACTTCTTCAGCTTCTCTTGCAGCTGGGTAAGGACTCTCTCGTACGGTTCTGTTGTGTCGATGCTCCCATCCATAGCGCTATGCCTCTCCTGTGTGGCACGCAGGGATGCCGCTTGTTCTTCTAAAAGTGTCTTTAAACGTTTGACGTCACTCTCGCATAGGCTTTGAAGAGCATTCGCAGCATTAACAAGGTCTTGCTGATGGCAAGACCTCAGCCCTCCCTGTACCCACTTCCGCCACAGTTGCAATGACTCCTCCAGCTCCAACTGAATCACAGCTGCGCGCCCAACCTCTTCCTGCTTCTCACAGACGTTGCTTTCTAGACGCCTTAACTCTTGGCACAAGTCGTCTTCGCCTCCCTCCAATAACTTAATGCGAGCTTCACAGGAAACCAAATCCCTTTGAGTTCCTTGTAAATCATTCCGCAAGGACTCATGACGGCCCAAAAGCGAGACTGGGGAAGGAGCAACGTGGGTCGGCGCTGCTGCTGCTGTTGTTGCTGTTGCTGTTGATGTTGTGGGTGATGCGGTAACGTACGATGCCGCCGCAGGAGCATGCTGTTCATCTTCAAAATCAAGAAAAGAGAGCGCGTCACTAACGGTAGGGACAGAAAACGGAGCGGGTGTCGTTGCAGGTCCGCCAGCTGCTGGGACAACACTTTCTGTAAAGAGCCAATCAGGTTCCCTGCCGGACGGTGCAATGGGCGGTGGTGGTTGGTGGACGGCGGGTGGCGGGGCCTGCCCTTTTCGTCGACCTGCCACTGGAATCATCTACGCAACGCCTACGTGGCAGTGAGAGTTACACAAGTGAGCGCAATAATAATAACAGCAATAAAGACAGGTATGGCGAGTCGCCAATGCTGCCAGGGTCCCGCAACTGAGACGCATACATACAAAATCGAGACAACACACACACACATACATACATACATACTTATAGAAAGAAACTAAAAATTTCCACCCTGTCGGGGAAAAGCAATTTTCAACGGCACAGAAACATACGCAGATATTTGCATATACAAACCAACAGCAACGGAAACCAGCAAAAATGTGCAGGACAACACCACACCCCGCACATGGCACATGGGCATAATAAAAAACGATCACGACAACACGCTCACATACAGGCACACACAAAGAGGGAGAGACGGAAAAGAGTAGGTGCGGAAAGCCCAACAATCACATGGCAGTCGCCACCAAAAAAAAAAAAAACAGAAGCTATGGAACGTATATGTGAGCAGAGCCGCAAATCGCCGACATGAATCGGTGGAGGGGAAAAAAATGCCCATAAGCATTAACCCACAAAGAAAAAACAAAAACGGTGCCCAGTAATGCAAATATCGGAAGCGCAAAAAAAAAAAGGAGAGTTTACGCGTAGCTCAACACAACAAAAGAAGCCATGCGAATGAACAGAAAGGGAACACTCAGAAGAACAAAAACAGATAATAATAATAATACTGCTCAAGTTACATTATTCCTGTCACAACTACTCCGTGAGAAACGTGTGCGTTTCAGGATTCACAGCCACGCCACCGACCAAAAAATTAGCATCGTCTTTCGATGTACATTGTTTTACCTTTGACGAATTGACTCTCCCCTGGAGTTGTTTGAAGAGGAGCTGCAAGACGCGCTCCTTGTCTTTCCAACTCAACTGTGAGATCTCGATAGATTGAAGATCCTTCAGCTTGGGGGCACTAGGAATGCAAGAGAAATCAGAGTGGGGAAGCAGCGGTTCCTCTGCCAGAGGAGGGAAACGGGTTTGCAGAACGCCGTTCCCGCCATAGTGCCACTCCTTCGCAGGGATAAGACGGTTATTATGTGTAATGTCGCACTCACTCCTTGTTAGCGCAACCAGCGGAAGAGTATTCGTGTCCATACCCCCATCACCAAACAGTGTTTCTTTATTCTGACACGGCGTGTTGCCCTCACCATCGCTCAGCCGCGAGAAAGGTGTCAGTGGCAGCTGCATTCCACGATCGCTAATCATCAGCGGCTCATCATCGCGCTTCCTCAGTCGCGGAGGAGTTGGCTGAAAGAAAGATGAGTTGGTCTGATGGTAACCGATAGAGCGTGTGCCTCTCCGGTTTTCCTCCAGCTTCTCCCGGCGAACTTGTGCCAAAGCATCGTAAAAAAACATTTCCAACTCGGTGCGTCGCTTCACCATCTTCTGCGATAGTGACCGCAACTTCACAAGCTCGCGACAGAAACGTTCGGCAGAACACTTTGCCGCGTCCCGTTCCTGCGTTAACTGCCGTAACGCAGTGGCATGCTCCTTCGCCTGTTTCTGCAACCGCTGTTCGTAATCCTCCACTACTTTGTTGAGATTCTCCTCCGTCGTTTCAATCTGTTCCTTGAGCAGTTTCATTTCCCGCCGTTGACGCGCGGCCCCCGCAGCGTACTCCGCCTCCGCTGATCTCGCTAGTGCCGCATTCCGTCGGAACTCAATATTTTCGCGTTGGACGGTCTCAGCCCGCTCTCGTGCCGCATTTGCGTCTCCCCACAAAAAGAGTTTTTCCCCCAGGAGTTGCTGGTTCTCCTCATCCACCTCGCGTGTCTTTTGACTGAGGAGTCTCTGGGCCAACTTGCGGACGTCCTCCTCGTGTCGCTCGAGAAGCCGCTGTTCCTCCGCCTTGATTCGCACCCGCTCTTCCATCAACTGCAAACGAAGTGTCTGTGAATCGCGTGCGTGGTCATCCTTCTCGTCTGCATACGCCTTCTTTAAGGCCTCCATCTCGCGCCTGTGTGTGTCACGGGCATCTCTAAACGAATTCACACTTGCAAGCTCCTCCTCAAGCCATTCAATGCGCTTCTGCAGACTCAAAAGGTGATAATCCCGTGACTCCAACATGTCTTGTATCGCTGCCATTGCCTCCACTACCTCGCGCTGCGCTGACTCACGTGCGGCACTCAAATCACCCTTAAGTTTTGCATTAGCAGACTTCACTGCCTCCAGGCAATCCTCAAACGCCTTCATAACCGCAGAGGCGTCTTGCTCCTTCTTCTCCAAGTCATTCTCCAATTGAACATTCTCCTGCGCCAGCTTCTGGTTGACCTTCTGATAGTACGCAGAGGCCGAACTGGAAACCTGAAGCTGCCTATTTGCGAGAGTCGCGGCGACTAGCACCGACTCCGTTTCGTGTCCGTCGCCAAGCAGCGCCCCATGACGTTGCGCACCCGTTATAGTGGGGTCAAAAGTCGTCACACGTTCACCCCTCACCTTCCTTTTCAGCCCCTTTTTCATAATACTGACAGTGCTCTTACTTCTCTCCAACTTCTCGCCCCGCTTTCTCGCCCGTTATGGGTTGCTACCCTCGCTGTTTGGGCGACCTCCGCCTGCTGGGTCGCTCAAAAGACACACGAAAAAAAAAAAAAACTGAGGACAAAACGCATCGATGTGTCGCACACTTACACAAACATAGAGAGAAAAAGGGGGAGCATGAGGGGCAGATACGTGGAAACACATCTTCCACATCAATACTATTATTTGGTTCGTGTGGTGTGTGTGTGTGTGTGTTGGGGGCACACAAAGTCAAAAAGTAAGGAAGAGACAAAACAAAGTAACACTGAAAGGAGAAAGCGGGTGAAATAAAATCCGATGAAGGCATCAGCAGAGACATTGTTATATTTTTATGTATACAATGAGAGACAGAGAAGAGAACGCTTACACACGGGCATGTAAATATATTACGTTTGGTCTCGCGCAAAACTCAAAACAATTGCAGCTAAATCTAACTCTCAGAGTTGCCTTTGCATCGATATGAATCCTCAGCGTTTCATTCTCTCCGACTCTTCTAACACAAAACGCTCAGCTCTAGAAACAACGCTTTCATCACGCAGATTAAACAGCACCTGATCCTCACTTTCCCTGGGCGAGTTGTAAGTTGGGTTCATGGCGATGGCGTCGTAGTGCCGTCCTGTATACACAACAAACGCACGAACAGTGTAGCCCATGCCCTGTCCAAAACGCTCCATCCGAGTCGATTCTAAATCCAGCGTTACAATCTCCGTTTGCTCCGTAAAGCTCAAGATCATCAACTCAATAGCCCCGCCCCATGACGTGGGACGCCTTATCCACTCTGCATACTCATGGTTCGGCTTTTCCAGTAGCAACTCGGTAAAGTAACCGGGATCCGCCAGAACAGCGTTAGCGCATTCATCGCGTAACTTGGGTCCGTCCGTGCGACTCTTGTCCCGAAGTACATACGCTGCAGCATGGAACAAACACGAGTTGTCGGACGGACAAATACGGCGAACAAAGTGCCACCTGTCACTGGCGGGAGGAACGTACCGCCCGTTCGTGACACCCCGCACCACCGTTGCCTCCCCCTCCTGCACAATGAGTGTATCGCCATGCCTAAGCCGGGACCCCACCAAGTCCGTATCCGCCGCAGTGACTACTCGAGGCGGGTAGCCAGCGAGAATACGCAGCCGCTCCTTTACGATGCCTGAGCGATTTTCCACACCGCACAAAAAAACGACCCACGGGGTCGACTCTTCTGATTCAAACGGCACCGACTCCGAACTGTTTGGTAACCGCAGTCTAAACTTCATCTTGAAGAAGACCCTACGTACTAATTGCTTGACAATGTACGGGGAGGGGGGGGGGAGACAACAATCAAAACGCAGCAGCAACTGCAAAATGTAAAAGGAAAGAAAAGCATCATAATTTGTTTCCACACCAAATTCAGAACACAGCTCACTTCCCATGCTGAAGAAGAGTCAAAAACAAATTATGAGGGTAGGTGGAGTTAAAAGCAGGTAGTGCTTAAATGGTCTCTCACATCATATCTACATGAAAAACTGTTTCTCTATTTTTTTTTATTCTTCTTCTCGCTCCTTCCTTTTGTTGCATGGTATTTTGGAGAAGCAGAAAAGAAAAGAAAAAAAAGGCATCCTTCGCTGCATTGATCCTCAAGGTCAATCTATCCGTGGCAGATGTACCAGACCAGACACACCTCCTTGCTTGTTCCCGCTAGCTATCTCCCACTCCTTACAGAGTTGCAAGAACGCCTCGTCTTGTACCTCGTCCTCGGAAGCCACCGTCATGGATCTGTACAACGTCGCCCGTTTCCGAAATGCTTCATAGTTGGCCCTGTATTTCTCCGTCTGGATGGGGGTGTTCTTGGTATTAAAACACTTCATGTGCAGCGCCACAAATTTCAAGGCGGATTCCTCCAGTGAGAGGCCAGGGTACTTCGGTCGTGCTTCCGCCACAGCGATTAAGGCATAAGCGACAGGATCATAGAGAATACGACGCATAAAGGTTTCCTCCTCAATGGTTAACAGAGTATGTCCCTCAGGCAGAGGTGCCTTGCGAGACGGGGGCAAAAACGCCCCTGCAATAAACGTCCACGGACGCATCAAGAAACGCTTTAACGCAGCCTCATCGAGCAGTGCGTAATACCGACCCTCGTACTCTACAACACAACTTGGGTCCCCTTTTTTTGCAACGGGTTCCAGTACCCCGCGCAGACCCCTCGTTTCACGCGTGTCCCACAACGTAACAGGACAACACCCGAGCAATTCCAACGAATACTCTGTGCCGGGCGGCATTCGAGACGGAAGGGCAGTCGGCAAAGGGCTTAACCCCGGTGGCGCAGACAGTTCTCCTGGATTGAGCAGAAACCGTTGTAAGTATTCGTTCGAAGAGAAAAAATAGTACTTATCAAGAAATTTAGCGCCGTATAGACGGCTCTCGCGCTGGTCCAACAAAAGTTTATGTAAACACCAGTTGTAGGGACAGAACCATTGATACGACGAGAGATGGCTCTCAATCTCTGCTGTTGTATGATACGTGTTATCCATACTCATTGGGAACCCTCTGCTAAAACAAAGCAAGGCACGGCCCTCATTCCTAATAAACGTGTTAACATACTCTGTTATCTCCGCAATGGCAGCGATGGTATCCGAAGGCACTGATAAAGAGGTTGTGACCGTGGCTGTGGCAGTTATCAAGGCTGTCACATCCGTATATCGTGTTTCATCAAAACTAAAAACCTTGTCCACCCGCAATTCCCGCCCTCCCAAAAGTTTGTACTGCTCGGGGGTTTTTGGCAAGTTAAGCAGCACCACACCTCTCCGCTTAGCATCCCCAGCGTTGAGACGATGCACCAACAGGTCTGCAACCAACGCATCATCTACAGAGCCAGCGATTACAGCAGCAATAGCACGCCGCGAAAGGGAAAGCAGAGGAGCGTGAACTGCCGCCCAAGAAAGAAGTTTTGAAAGCGAAACAAATATAAAATCAAGGTTGAAGGCAATGTGATTGGCCGTGCATCGTTGCTTCAAAGCCCCCTGATGAAGTAATGCGTGTGTACCATCATACACGGAAACAACAGGTCGAGTCAGGGGTTGAGGCAATGGCGGTGGTTGCTGCACATACAACAATGGATCACGCAGGTATTGCAGAAGAGACTCGTCACTGTCAAAAAAGTACAGACGACCACAAAAGAGGGCCACTCGTTGACACCGACGCAGCCAATCCCGCCGTTTTCTTCGTTCATACCTTTCGCGTATCTCTTCCATCTCCTCGTCGTCATACTCACTCATCTCCTCGTCGTCCATATCCTCTCCCGACGCGGATTCTCTCTGCAACGGTGCTTGTTCCTCTTGAACGCCAGCTTCTTCCCCCTCTGTATCACTATTTGGCTCTTCACGCCCGTTTGCTGCATCACCGTCAACCTCATTCGCGGGCATTGCTGCTGCTGTTTCTGCTTCTACTTCAGTGGATGGCTCCGGCTCCAAAGTTGTGCCATTTGGCATCCACTTACATACACGTCTCACCCCATGTCTTTTGTTGTACAGAGCAACCGGGTCAGTGTACCCAAAATAAGAAAGAAATGCCCCGCCATACTCGAGCATTTTCACGGCATTGTCAAAGCGAAGAACTTCTGCGGTGTATAAAATAGAACGGCGATGCTCCAGAAATCTAAATAGCTGTCGGGTGACAGCATGAAACACGGCGTTTGGAGAGAGGTCACCACTAAGCGAGACAAGCTTCACGAAGCGTTCTGTAATAGCCTCCTCAAACTCCTCCAAAGCCCCTTTTTCTATACTTCGAAGGGATTTGAGCGACTCCATGACGGCATCATCATCATCTGCAGCACCTGATGCCTCATTTCCGTCCCTTTCCCTCAGTGGCGAGCCCTCCTCACTCTCCTCGTCCACTTCAGAGTCAGGGTCATCCTTGCCAATGTGACGACGGCGCCACTTCCGCAATTCTCGCTCCTTCTTCTGCTTCTCCTTCTCTAACATTTTTTTAAGCATCTCCTCTTGTGACACTTTCGAGACAACAGACCTGCCGGTCGCAGCGCCTGAAACATGCTGACTGGCTTTGTTATATGCAAAGAAGAGCTCCTCAGAGAGATCCAACTTCACCGTTGACTCCGGAATACATCCGGTGGTGAAGAGCACCTCAATGTCACCCTCCGAAAATGGTGGGCACACCATAATGTAACCCTCAGACTCGAAGGGCTCAATACGTGTCACACAGCTAGCAATCTTCAAGTAGGCCTCACTGAGTCGTAGATCTCGATCCTCGTCCGCCTCAGGTTCAAATTCGAGATATTCTTGCAACCGCGCCTCTGCCTCCTCGTCCATCTCCTCATTTTCTTCATCATCATCTTCGTCATCTTCATTTTGTTGAGCCTGCTCACGGCGCTCCATCACTGCCTCTGCCTCTTCACGCAATTTTATGCTTCGCTCCTGTTCAGCAGCAAAGTCCCGCACCTCCTTCAGAATAGTCTCGGCAAGGACAAGGTACGAGTTCTCACTGCCCTGCTCAGCTATGGGGATTCCATCGATGACCTCACCACCAGGCTTACGTGCGGCCTCAATGCAGCGCTCAAAAAAACGTCGGTCGTAGGTAAAAAAAGGTACATTGTACTGCTCATGGAGCTTCCGACCAAGTGTCTTTCTCCCACTTTTTGTGTATCCCACAATCCAAACACGGGGCGGTGGGCTTGTTGGGGGCATCTCAAGGTACCGTAACGGGTTACATTCAAACTTCGCCATGGCTTCCTCGGATGCGAACACATACAATTTATTTTGGTACAGTGAACACAACTCGTTTTTGCCACATAACAGTAACCGCTTTTCGTGCAGTGTCACTGGACAGTACTGTAGACGTGAACCAAATTGATTCAGAAACCTCTTACCCGGTCGTAAAGCGGCATTAACCACCTCAGCTGCAAGACCCTCATCATTCTCGTCTTCTTCATCCAACTCCATCTCGGCCTCTTCACCTTCCATCTCCCCAAGTGCATCATCAACGATACCCGCCTCGACTGGTGCCATTCCAGAGCATACAAGTTGGAGAATCTCCGCAGTCAAAATCCGTGCGTCCTTGTCGTTAACGTTCACGTGATGAATGGTAAACCGTTGAGCAGGTGACTCCTCCCTCTCACCTGTCCCAGGTCTCGTGGGATTCTCTAGCTTTTCAAGAAGAATCTCCTGCGGCAATTTCACTTCCTCCTTAGATGCATCTTCCATACTAGCCTCCTCCTCTACAGATGAGGCTGCATCCTTCGCTCCCTCTCCAGAGGACCGCTCGTACTGCAAGACGATAACCTGTTCTGGCATCACACCCTCACTTAGCAATTGATCCACGACGTCTACAAAGATGTTTTCAAAGCCATACACTAAAACCGGAACAAATGACTTTCGGCGATTTAATTGTTCAGCAATCGCCTTCTCAATACGCGACGTGGCCGTCTCCGGCCCCTCGGGCTTCTGTTCCCAACCCTTAAACTCCTCCTCCTCCGGTTGAGAGACGGTCAATTTTCTCGAGCGTCTATTTTTGCCCGTTGGAGGCGGCTTAGGTTTTTTTTCCTTTCTTAGTTGGGCGGCCCTGCGTTTTTTCAACCGCTCCGCACGCAGTTTTCGTTCCGTAAGTTCAAACTTCACCCGTGCGGCGAGTGCTTGTTCACGCAACTCCTTCAGTCTTCGATGCTTGTCCCAAAGGGCAACAAACTCGTTGAACTCGATTGGTGTGAGCTCCAGTTGTTGGTGAAGAAGCCAAATAAGTTCCGTCTGAGCGGGGGGCGGAAGACACCGCGCGGCACCTCGCTGACCCAGAATGGAGAGAAGCAGTATTGGTTCCCTGTTCAGCGGCATCGGGCGGAGATAAGGCAGTGGGTTCGCTGTAAATTTGGCGAGCTTCGCCTCCGATGCCAAGTGGTACAGTCGCTGTCGGAACACACAGCCGTAGTTCCCCGCTCCCTCTACCAAAACCCCACACTCCGTAAATGTTACCGGACAGAAGCGCTTCCAGCGCGTGGAAAAGGTAGCCCCCATGCCTGTGGCGGCTTCTTCCACCACACGCGCCATCTCCTCCTCCCTTTCAAGGATGAGAGTGGCATCCTCCTCTCCTTTGTGTTGCTGGGGTGGTGATGCCCGTTCTGCGGTGAGATCCCGTGGCAGCACACATGGCTCAAGCCGCAGCGTCTCCACAGCATAAGCAACGGTGTCCTCAACTAACGAGGTGCAACCCACCGATAAACAGCGGCCCACGGAATGGAGGCGTTCCACAATCTCTTGAAAACATGGAAGTTCCGTTACGTACATCTCCTTGCCTGGTTTGTCTCCTCTTAGTGACCACTCAAGAAGTCGCCTTAATATCAGACTTTTAATTTGTTTCTCACGTTCAGCAGACTCGGGGGATACTTCAACGGGCTTCTCTGCTTCCTCCTCCTGTGCGGCGATTGCCTCGGGTAGTTCCTTCTCAGCCTCTGCCGCTGCAGACTTCATTACCTCCAACTCCGTCGGGTCCAGTGCATCGGCATCGGCAGCAGACATCTCCTCGTATCGCTTTATAGTCTCGCGCAGCTTCTCCACCCTATCCATCAACTCCTGGAGACGAGAATCTTTCTCGCCCCACTCCTCCTCTGCAGCCTGGCAAAGCTGCCGCTCAGAGTCGTGCAATGCACGCCGCTCCTTCAATGTGGCGTCAAGGCGATCGGGATAAAAGCCGTCATCGCAGCTCAGATGCAGGATAACACTCGGCACGAGCACGTCTAAAATGCCACATCCATTTAAAAACTCCAGTACATCCGCGTCTGCAGCGTCGTGAACGGAGGGAAAATCGCTAAATACATATCCACGGTACAGCGCCTCGTCGGTCGAGATTTTCCGACGCACTAACGCCATCAGCAATGAAAGTGGAATGAGGGCTTCACTATCCACACATTTGCAAAGTTCAGCACCAAGTGCATCCCCCGCATCTGCCTTTGTAACCGCCTCCAGAGCGAGCTCCTCAAGACTTAGATGTATACAATTTAAACGCATTGCCAACGCCTTTGCCACCGTTGTTTTTCCTACACCTCGCCTGCCGCATACAATAATACGATTAGCAGCAACGTCTGTATCATACAATTCCATTTCCTGCTTGACCTCGTCCAACTCTTCAGCGATATATAAATCCATTGGGTCCACAAGTATACGACCAAACGCAGCGGAAGGCTCCCGATGCTGAAACAGCTTCATCCCAAGAACGCTTTCGGGTTGCTGCAGTGCTTCCACGCTTGTGCAAAAAAAGTTCTCTAGGCAAGACGCGGTATCAGTTTCAGAAGCATACATACGGCACATGCGCTGACACGTCTTTACGAACTGTCGCTTCTTCATCACGCCCTGTGCGTTTAAATTCTCAATCCACATTGTGCGGGCAGCCACGGTGGCAGAGCCCTCCGTGGCATTGGTAAAAATCCGCATGTAGAACCATTTAAAAAACTCCGTGAATTGTTCAATTGGAAGGATTTCACGGTCCCCCGGTTCCTCAGAAGGCTGCGTAAGCAACTCCCACAAGGTGTTGTAAATCTCTGAAAACTCAGGGGGTTTCACAAACTCTACAAATGCCTCAAATGGCGTGACAAGTGTTTTGGAGTGCGCCACGACCGACTGTGCTGTCAAAACCTCTTGGTGTGGCAGCAGCGCAAATGGCTCCACGTCGTGTGTGACGCAGTCCGCCAACTCCTTCAAAACACTTATATGTTGTTTTTCGCTCACAGCCAACCACTTCTTCTCGGGGTCATGCCACTCCAACCAGCGGGACTCCACCTCCACCAAGACCCGAAGAAAGTCATCCCAAGTGTACTGTGTCCCCTCCTCCGCCTCCACACTGCCCAAAATAGCCTTGACGCCCTTCTCAACATCCTCCATGATGGGATTTCGGTGGCAAGCCGTAAAGAGACACTCCACAAGCTGCCGCATGTCCGAAAACGGGACGGAGGCTGTTCTTATGGCAGATGTAGTGAGGTCCTTTTCCACGACTGTCTCGGGCGTGGCATCGCCGGCTGTATCCGCGGCATCCGCTGCTGCCGCCATAATCTCCGACTTCAGCTTGACAATGCACGGCAAAGCGCACCATAACTTCTCTTGAACGCCTTCGAGCGTCCCTTCGAGGGTGGTAGAAACCGGGAGCGCCATCGCAGCACCAAACTTCCTGTTCAATGTGAATGTATTAAGCCCCTCCAACAACAACCACAACAAAAACAATGGTAGGGAAGCAAAGCAAGGTCGTAAAAAAAAAAAGGGGGGGGAGGGGGGAAAGGAAGATCAGTGACTCTGACAAGCGCAGGTGCGGCACCTTCATCCCGGGAGGACGACGACGACGACTCGTTAGACACACCCCAGATGAACGGCAACCGCACAACATAAACGAGCAAACAAAATAAAAGAAAGAAAAAACACAAAAACAGGGATAAACACTAGCAACAACAGAAAAAGAGAGAGGGATAAAGAGGTAGCTATTGTGGGATTATGTCACTACATCGTATTCTGCATGCGCCAATATGCGTCACTGTACGCCTGCAATTCTGAGGTTTTGAACTTAACCGCTTGTGCACGGCGCAATATCTCATCCGGATCTTTTCCTTCATGCATTTTTTTCAATGCGGGGATAGCCTCGTCAAACGGCATTTTCACAAGCCGCTTCTCTTCCCACTTCATCAACGCGATTGCAACACGAAAAATGATCTTCCATCCTTCGCTCATGAAGATGTCCCAGACCCGCAGCAGGGCACGAAACGGAAAGTGATATACAAACAATGTCATAAACCACTGTGAGGCATAGAAGGACGGATGCATCCCCACGGATTCAAAGTGACTGTACAACTTGGGCAACAAGCGAGCCATGAGTTGGCTCAGCTGATAAAAAAATTGTTGCAGCATAGGAAACCCAGGTCGGTACATCTCACGAAGTGTATATCGACTATCGTACATCAGCGTGTGTAATGCCCAAAATGTCTCTTCCTCCTCCATCTGGGTGGAGAGTGCACCAACAACAAAGCCCATACCTTGTACATACCCCACCTCCGGATCTATGCAGGCGTAAGCATGAAGTACATTACGCAAAAACGTCTGTCCAACACCTCCCTCTTCTCTAAAAAGAATATGTGTTGGAAAAGTTCGTGCCAAATCCCGCTCAATAACCTGCGCCAATTCCTCATCCGCAAGCTCTTTGTTGTACAGGGATGCGTATGTACCTCGAATGGCGGGATCCAACATCTGCTTGTGTGACCCAAGCAGTAATTGCCAGGCCACACCACGGAAGCGTGCGGGTATCCCTTTGCGGCAACGCTCCTTCAAAAGAGCATGTCGCTTGGAGTTCACCTTGTCCCAGTCAGAAGCCATGTTTGCCCACTTGACCTCACGACGAACTACTTTCTTCCCATCTATATTCTTAACATAAAGCAGTTCCCTATCCTTTTGTTCCCTGTCAATTATGAAGCCAAACTCGTCGATAAACTCCCTCTCGTCATCATCCTCCTCATCTGTATCCTGAGGCCTCACTGATGTCACTTCTTGTGCAGCCGCTTCACTCCCACTGGCAATGCCGGCATTACTGGTAGATGAAAACGCAGGCTGCGGCACACTGTCAGCTCCCAGTGCTGCTAAGTCATGGTTTTCCCGCCCCAGGCTTGTCTGTATGACCTCAATGTAGGCTGAATGGGTGGTTGCTCCCGAGTTCTGGCCCTCGCCCCCCCCTTGCTCCTCGGGCCCAAAGACACTGCTCTCCTTGTGCATGAGTCGCAAGCTAACAGCAACCAGGTGACGCAGTGACAACTACCCGCTTGAGCCACACAAGACGAGCCTCTCGCATTAAGCAAAAATCAAAGGGACAAAAAAAGAGCGGAGGTTGAAGTCGCAGAGAAACTAGAATGCGATGAAGTGCTCATTTTCCCCTCACCCACACCCCGCCGCCTTTGATACTTTCTCAAATCCTCTCCACCAAGCATGGTTTCAAAAGAAGTGAAAAAAAAAAAACACGCACACCACCATTACACGATAATTAATTAACAGGATGTCATGTACTTTACGCCCAAACAGTACGGCAACTAACGTATGTGTGCTGACACCATTATTATTACTTTGCTCTTCGTTGTTGCTTGCTGTTTTGTTCTCCCTTTTCTGGCAACCACATCACTCTACCACCTCGCACATGAAGAGCCAAAAAAGAAAAAAAAGAGCGAGTAAGACTGAAGTGCAGGATGCCAGACAAAGTGGAAAAGAAAGTAAAAAAAAAAAAAACTCTTATATACAGCTCTCAGATGCATACACGCACCAGCTTACGCCTTGCAGCCGGTCCCCGACCTCCTCCTCTTCATCGTTACCGTCATCCTTTTCAATGCCGCACCACAAAGTAGCGCATTTGCCACCGCTGCAGCAAGCGAACACCATACTTTTGTGCAATTTGCCTCGCAGAGGTTGGTATCAACGTAGGTGAAGGAGCAGCTGGCGGTGCCTCTATACGTTTCGTCGCACGTGCCACAAGGGACTGCAGTGAACGCTGTGTACCCTCCTTCATCTGGTCCTCAGGAAACTCTTGCGGGCCAACACCTACATACAGGAGCACTGGTTTTCCCGAGAAGGCTTTGGGAGACCCATAGACTGCTTCCCAAGCCTGTAGATAACGCGGGTTCGTAGTGTGCTGGTAGAGAAAATGCGTATAGTGGGCCGTCCGGACAAAGTTCAACAGAAACTCCTCTGTCAAGATGTCACAAGAGGTAATAAAAGCTGAAGCATGAGGACCTACTGCCAATGCATCAAGCCGAAGCTGCGTCGCAGGAGCAAAGGGAGATTCTAACTGACGACAAAAGCTCTTGATAATATCTTGATCCGCCCCGGTATGACGATAGGCAAAATGTCGAGAGTCCACTAGCTGATCTACACTTGTAAACGGTTCCAGTGGATCCGCCATGATGCCGAGTGCAGTCTGAAAGGTCTTCACATTATACGTTTGACGCAGCAATAAATGATAGGTATAATCTATCCGGTGATACAGACGCAGTTGATTCATGTTTTCAATGACAAGTGGATGACAATCCACACCTACCAAAGCGGGGTGAAAGTGCGTGAGTGCAAACCCCATGTTACGGTACGCGCACAACGTGCGGTCCTCAATATGTTTCACGGCAGGTGAAGGAGCGGATGTCACGGGATCCACAATAGTCACAGGAATGGTCTGGTGGATGTGCATCTCGCAACAACCCACTCACTCCCCCCCCCCCCAACACACACACTTTCTCCTCTTATCGTCACGCCTTTTCTATCCCCCTCCTTCTCGCCCTCTTACACTTTCCTTCACACACAACACTACAGAAGGGAGGGAAACGCACTGCAACCCCTCTCTACTCCCATGCTGGCGGGCAGCCAAGCCCGAATTTCACCGCGGAATACGTTCTTCAATAGAAGCCTAGTCGTCACTTCCTACACGGGGAAAAAAAAGACAAGAGAAGCTAAGTAGCCTGGAGTATGCTGTTCATCTTCCTCATGCAAGCAAGATTTATTCATAACTTGCAAACTGCAAT
Organism: Trypanosoma rangeli; assembly: GCF_003719475.1. Lineage (NCBI taxonomy): Eukaryota > Euglenozoa > Kinetoplastea > Trypanosomatida > Trypanosomatidae > Trypanosoma > Trypanosoma rangeli. The sequence goes on from NW_021705876.1 coordinate 37,569, forward strand.
TCATTGTCATCTAAAGGCGTTCGTACGATAACCGGGCTCCTTTTGTGAAACAACGGAGTGGCAGCCTTTAAGAGGAAGGGGCCTCGCGACCGCCAAACCACTCCGCGTTGAAGGCAGTAGTTGTGTGAGGATGATATCAACCTCAGGGAGTTGGGGCACGGTGACATAAACAAAAACCAAAAGAAAAACAGCTTTCTCGCGTAACCCTCCAACGCGGCATCGTAGGGCACAAAGTAATTAATACAAACAGGGGGATTTAAACGATGCGCTCCATCAGAACATTTGGTCCCAACTTCTGCGCGCAAATTGTTTCCAGGATACTATACAGCAATAATAATAGGGCGAAAAACACACTTGAGAGGGAGGGAGGGAGGGATGGTGGGGGGAGGGGGAAAAATAATAATAATAAGAAATAAAAATTGAAGGTATCACGCCCCCGGCAAACACATGTACGCATACACTGCAGTTCTCTGCCTTCTCTTCCTTTTCCTTCGGGTTCTTCCCACTCCCACAACACCAAAAAAAAAAAGGAAACAGCCAATCCAGACCTGACCACTGCGCACCAACTCCAAAAACAAAAAAAAACAAAAAACAAATGTCATCTGCAAGCCCAATACTTCGCCTCCCAACGGACCAACTCCACCGTCTTAAATTTCACATGAAGCGCACGACGAAGAATCAGATCAGTGTCCTTCACCTCATGCATGCGTCGCAAAGCCAAAAGAAGCTCGCATTCATCCTTCGCTTGGCACAAGGTTTTCTTGTGAAGCAAAAATAGTGCGATCGCTACACGGTAAATAATTTTCCATCCTTCGCAGAGAAACATGTCCCAAATGCGCGAGAGTAGGCCAAAGTCCAATTGGTACGAGAAGAGGGTTAAAAACCATTGTGTCGCGTAGACTTCTGGAGTTACATGGAACTTCTCTATTAGACGAAATGAAGACTTGCACTTTTTCTGCATCAGTTTACTTAATTGGTAAAAACGCATGTAAAGAGCAGGGAACCCGACGCTGAACATCGCCGACATGGAATACTTTGGGTGGCGCATAAGTGAAAAAAAAGCCCAAAAAGTGTTCTCCTCATCCTCAATATACAGCAGTAGGGTGGAGGCTAAAAAAGCCATTCCCTGCACATAACCTATTTCCGGATCAACGTTGGCATAGGCACGAAGAATACCCCGCAGTTTGCTCTGTCCCACACCATCCTTTTTCACAAACCACCTATGCGTTGGGAAGGTGCGGCCCAGGTCGCGTTCAATAACAGCGAATAGCTCTGGATTTGATGGCAGACGTAATTTTAACGTCTGGTAATAGTCACGGCTAAAACCCTGGCGATCGCCGCCATCCAGAAGCACCGGCCACACTATTCGTCGCATGGACTGTGGGATGCCTTCTCGACAGAGCTTTTTCTTTCGCTGGTGTGAGACGGAACCCCACCGCTCCAACTCTCTCGCCCACATCGACTGCATTGCCGGCATCTCTGGGTGTCGCCGAATGTAATTATCCTCCTCTACCTTTTTCGCTAGATCAATTAAAAAACCGTAGCGATCTGTCACACAATCGCTCGCTAACGAAACATTCTGCCCCACTGTTGGGAATGACGCCTGCTTTGGAGACAGGGAAGCATTAGGTTTGGAAGTGCGCTTGGCCATTTTCTGCGCCACCTCCCGCACACCAGCAGCTACATGCGTCGTTTGCAAAACCGACCGAAGAAAATAAAAAATAAAAATAAAAAGATGCAACGGAGAATCAAAGACAAAATACAACCAAATAAAACAGACAGAATAAAAAAAAGTCTTATGTATACGAACAAACAAGAGCAACGTTATTTGAATGACGGTCGTCACTGCAAGTGGCACACAAAATAATAATAAATGCATCCCCAGCGATCACAGTGCCAATAAACCAACATGTCACCGCCCAGCTTTGACGGCTAGACGCCAAGATCAAAGATGAGAAGAAAAATTTAAAAAAATAAATCACGAATAATATGTATTATATATATATATATGTGGGGATGCGGGTAACCAATGCAGAGATGATCCCGCAATATAGCCCCATTCACATAATTCAACGGCAAGCTGTCTTCGCTTGCAGCAACTGTGCCTCCAGCGTTTCTACTGAAATTGCGTCCACCTCCCACTCCCCAACCTCCTTCGTACACCAAGGATCCTCTACTCTCAAGCGGTGAATACGATAGTGTTTACTGATTGCAACTTCCGCGGATTCGTTGGACAACTGATAACCCTTCTTTGGCTGTTTGCGTCTGAAGCCAAAGAGCGATGGTCCAGAGGAACCAGTTTTAACCGCCTTTGCCGATAACCCCGCAGCATATGCACGGACAAGAAACATGTTGAAGTCCGCCATAGCCATAACCTCAACCCCTAAGGGACGTACATTTGCTACCAGCAATGAACCCACAGAAGAGGGCAACTGGCTGAGGAGTTGCTCAGACATTTCTTGAAAGCCGGGCTCACTCATTAAAAGCGTCTGGAGACACCATTTGGGTAAAACGACTGCAAGTTTTTCTGCCACAGTACACAACAGTGGCATCTGCGTGCACCTTGAAATATTCCACAGAGTCACAGCATCACAAAAGACAAATACGTTATCAACTAGAATAGAAAAGGGTAATCTTCTAATAGGAACACGTACCCCATCAAGAATAACGCAGCCACATGCCTTGAGGACTCCTTCAGTCCTAACCACATGGTAGTACTCGTGATATCGTTCTACAGCTGTTTCACGCAATGCCTTAATAGTCTCCAAATTGATTTCATTCCAATCCACTATGGTAGTACCTGAAATCATGCCATCACACAAATGAATGCAGTCCGCCACATATCCTTGATCATAATGCATTTTTGCCCATCCACTATGTGCGTGTTCACTGTCCGGTTTTCGTTGGAGCACTTCCGTGTACAAAGCTTCTGCCCCTTCCCAATCTTCCGCACGACGCAGTTGCTCGGCCCGTTCAACGAGAAGGTGATTTAGGTAGACATCTGAGGCAGTTAGCATCGCTTCCCACTCAGGTTTGAGAGGCTGGCAAAGGAGCTCAACAGGATCAATGCAGTGCTCAGACTTTAGTAGCAAGCAGCGGGGATGAGCAAGCAGCACCTCAGCCACGTCCACACGACCATACGAAAACGCCACATGCAAAGCATATACCTCACCAGTCATGGCAAAATCATGGTATTGCTCTGGCGTACTATTCGATAGAGGAAAAAAAAAGAACGCCAGTGAAGACACTTCTCACCATCAAAGTCCAGTTGCATCGCAGCAAACTCCCCTATACCGTAGGCGGCTGTCATAAAAAGCAAGGCAGAACGCCTGTCCTCTGGAAGTTTACAATAACTTTGAAGCGCTACATTATGTCGTCGTTTTAGGAGGGTCTCCTTCCACTTGCAATGACAGTTGCTACATAGCGAATCAAATTTTCGGCAAAACTCGCACTGGCTGGCAAACGGAACATTCAGTTGTTGCGGCAAACTTTGAAGCAACTGCACTTTCTTGGCTCCTTTAGATCCCTTTTCAGAGGCCTTTTGTGCCGCACGCATCAGTAACACATCCACAGCATTTAGCTTAATCTTTCTGGGATCAACAACGTAGCTGCTGAAGTTTCGGAAAACCCTAGGGTCTTGGGATATCTCTGAAGAGGCAGCATAGCACCTGTACGCACTCAGCTCGCGTGACCGTGTCGCAAGTAGAGAGTTACTGAGAATCTCCTCAAGGAGCAGCCTGTTGCGACGCTGTCGCTCCCCCAAGAGCGCATCAGCTGACGACAGTGAGGAGGCCTCATGATCCTTATTGTCTTGCCCATCCTGCTTTGTGCACACCCCATCGAACGCATTCAAAGCAGTATCCTCCAACGCATACGCGACATCTTTCACCTCGTCCCCTACTGGGAGATGAAAAGGGTCCACGTGCGTGTGGCGGACAACACCTTCCTCCATTGGCGCAGAAGCAGCCTAAGAGAACCAAAACAAACCATTCAATGTTTGGCCCCATTCAGCATAAAAATTCAAGCCACAGCAAAAGAAAAAAAAGGAAAAAACGATGGAAAGAAATACCACAAAGACATCGGGACGGACCAGTAACCCCCATTTTTTGCCGTTTTCACAAACGTGCATTGTTTTAAGAGTTCAGAAACAAATTTGTGAGCGGGGTCAGGCAAGTTTGTAAGAAAAGCACGGAAAGGAGAAGAGAATCACCAGACTCACCAGCAGAAACAGAAAAAAAAAAACTGCTCTCTGATGTTGTACAGTCGTTCCTTTTCTCTTTATCTTACTTTCTTTGTTGTTGTTGTTCCCCCTTTTTTCGGAAGAGGCCAAGACGCTCATTCGTCTTTGTGATTTATTTTGGGCGTCTCACACCATCATGTAACCACCGACACACCGTTTCTGTTTTTGTTTTTGCTTTTTCAATTCCCTTGTGTGTGTGTGTGTGTGTGTGTCCCGTTTAACCCCTTCTTATCTGTTTTTAAATCCGCCTTTTCGAGCCATCGCCACGGCGGTGCTTCCCACATAAAAATGTTACACACCCCACCCACGAAGCCGTTACCACTCGTTTCTGCTAAGGCGAACGTTTTTGTTCTCCAGCAATTCCTTGTGCACGCCGTCCCGCAGACGACCGCGCAGGACGCCGAGGTCTTGCTTCAGAACATCGAGACGCGTCAAAAAAATATTCTTCGCCAGGCCGTACGAGATGTGGCCCTCGCCCAGCAACCACGGCGCGGCGCGTCGCACCATGTTGAACTCCGGGTTAAGGTTCATAATAAACGACTCCAGCACGAGAACCGAGAAGAGAAGTGCCACAAATGAGGGATCCATTTGGACGTGGTTCTCGCGAATGCACTCAAATATGGACTGCAAAATGTTGGTTACCGCAAAATCCGAGGATTTCTTGGGACGCCAGTGCTCAAAAAGCCAACTCACCTCCTGCTCAAATTTATCCTTGTCCACAAATTTCTGCGTGGTGCCCATGCGTAGCAAGGAAGCGCAACACAAGTCTGACTTCCAACGAACAAAGGACTCCATCAAGTCGTGTGCAAGATTCGCCTCGTGTGGACTAATGCGTTGACAGAGTCCCACGTCGATAAGTGAAACTCGCGGATCATGAGGGTCCGAGATGTCGATGAGAATATTGCCAGGGTGCATGTCCCCGTGCACAAAGTTGTCGTGCAGCAGCATCTTACACCATGTGTTCAAGCCTTTATGGGCCAGAATATCCCGCACATGCTCTTCTTGTGCGCTAAGAAACTCAGGAGAAGCGGGTTCACCCTTGCAGAATGACTCCACTAGCACTCGCTGTGTGGAAAACAGCGGCTTTGGAAAGTCCACAAATGGTTCATGCCTAAAGTTTTCGCGAAAAATGGATAAATGTTTCGCCTCTAGACGGAAGTCCAACTGCGAGGCGAGATGGCTCCTCCACGCATACGCCAATGCCGGAAGTTGATACAATTCAAGGGATGGGAAGTACTTGTCTAACAGGTATGCCACTTTCATAATAATGCGGAAGTCTTTCAAAATGGTCTCCACAATGTTGGGATGCATCACCTTGATGACAACCTTCTCACCTGTTTGACGCGATCTGGCCAGGTGTACCTGTCCAATTGAACCTGAGCCCACTGGCGTCGATTCGATGTCATAAAATAGTTCTGAGGGGTCCATCTGGAATTCCTCACGAATCACCTGCAGTGAGGTGGTGTAAGGGTGAGTGTCCACCTCGCTGTACAGTCGTTTAAATACAGAACGAAACTCGGGTGAAAATATGTCATGCCGGGTGCAGCTCCATTGCCCAGCCTTCACAAAGGCTGGGCCGGCACGCTCTACCGCACGCACAAACATTTCCAGCCACCGAAGGTACCACGACCTTCGAATTCGCATCACGACATACAGAACTGCAAGCGGGAAGAAGAGCATAAATAATTCGACGATGCGGCCTGCAATTGACAGCCTCCCCGGCTGCAAAAATACCTTTCCGTCCAGGTACATCGAACCATTCTCGTCAAACACAGGATAGGAGATGGAAATCGAGGGTTGTATACTCTTACGATACTCTACATAAATGCCAAGTCCACCAAGTGAGACAACAGGAACCCCGATAAGAGTGACGAGTGCCCTGCGCCCCAAGAAACGGCAGAAGAGCATCTACGATGTGACAGACCCCAAGACCACCAAGAGCAGGCCCTCTATTTCTGCCTTTTTTTTTTTGCCCGGCACCGCTCTTCAGAAAGCACCTGCATGTATTTGCATTAATCACGTACATAGATGTGGCCATACAAGTGTGCGTGTGTGTACGAGAGCAAGAAAAAAAAAAAATAAATAAAAAAAGGAAGCAGCACTTATTTGCTCCTCTTTTTTCCCCCTCCCTCCTCTCTCTCTCTCTCTTATCCAATTATGTTGTTTGGCCCAATGTTCGATGTGCCTTGTAGCGCCGTAACAAAAAGGAGTAAATAATATATATATATATATGCTTATGACGTCTGAGGAGGTCACCTCTCAACTTCGCCCTTTCTTTCCTTCTTTGTGTTTTCTGTTTCATTCACCACAGTGCGTTCGTTGCTGATGTTGTTTCGTTTATCAGCTTGTTTCTTGAGGATTGCTTGGGTGTGAGCGGGGGCAGCGGTAGTACACGCCCGTGACACCAACAAGACACACAATCAACTGCGAACTAGAAGATCCTTCTGTCGTTGCTGCGGTTTAGCTTCTCAGCAACGGCAGCCCGTGTGTGTGTGTGTGTGTGTGTGTGCATGTGTGTTTTCGTGTCATCCCTGCCTCCTCCTCTATTCTTCATTCATCTGTTTCCCCCGAATTCCAATTCTTTATTCCCCTTTTTATTTCCTCTTTCCTTTGCCTACTCGTAGTAGTCAACGAATAATTCTATTTTGATTGTTTTGTTTTTTTATTCCCCTTATCTTTCTCCGCCCACCACCCCAATTTTGTCTCTCTTCTCCGGCTGCGCTTCCTCATTGACCACCCTTTGCACCTGCTGGTGCGTTGCGTACCAACCCGTGGGACGCGGCCCCCGCTCCCCTTGTCCCTCTCCTTACCCTCACATCGCCTTTGGCATTGCTCGTCCTCTCCATCAGGCGACCCATGAAAGGCGCAGCAACGCCTCCTGGGCTTTTTCTTGATTGCCCTGCGCTAACTCAAGAAAAATGGCTAGCATGTGATACGCAAGAATCACACCCTGGTTGCTGGTGTTGCTAGTCGAGCCCGTTCCCTCCTTCTCCTTCGCCGCGCGGCCCTCATACACCTTCGCCAGAAGCGACTCTACAACAGAGGAGGCCTGATTCCACAGACCATTTGCGATATGTGTGATGGCCAAGTTAACAAAAAGCGCTTCCACACGACCTTGCTGGTGGCTGTCAAGGGGCTCCGAGGAGGAACCAAGGACGAGGCTGGAGAGAGAAGAACGACGAAGCACTTTCAGGGCTCGTTCCGGTTCATTTAGGTGTATTAACGCCTCCACCATATACGACAATAAGGCGGCGTGTAGATTCGGTGAGAGTGGGCGACGCTCGTGCAAGCTAAGGAGGTCATATCCCACGTTGACCACAACAATGTAGTTCTTTCGGCATATCTCAAGTGCACACCAATAGAACAAAGCAAAGTGAATAAGCTGAACATTATGGGGAAAGGCCTCCATGGCACTAGCAGCAGTGTGACCCCGTGGCAACAGAAGCAGCAGTGCATTCTGAACCGTAGTACACACCAGTGTTTCTAGTGAAGTGCAGACAGAGCTATCCTTCGGATCGACAAGAGGGCCTTGATTGATGGTGGCTCCAGGTAGAATAAGATATTCGTAGTTAGGAAACATCTTACCGTTACGCAGCTGCTCCGAAAAGTGATCCTGCATGCGTTCATACTCTTCCAGACCCTTTTTTTGTGCCTCCTTCTGCAGCTTACCAACAGCGGCCTCAGCAAAGCGCACCCAAAACAGCGGAGATTTCTTCATAAACTCCTGCACAGAAAGAAAACAAGTAATGGCACTGTCATACTCACCACGTAATAACGCACAGAGCCCCGCGTTGTAGACAATGGGATGCCGCATCAAAGGGGTATTGCATTGCGCGACAGCTTTTTCTGCCTTCGCAAAGCAAAGGGACGCCACGTTCATTTTAGAATCACCCATTATCAGAACTCCAAGATTGTTAAAGTAAACAGCCCAGTCTGCGTCGGAGTTGTGTGGCATTTCCTGAATGGTGCTGGAGTCGGCAAATGCCCCCCTTATCATAGTAAGAAGGGCCGGATCTTTTGTAAACTTATCCATGGCTTCCGCGACCACCTTCTGAATCAGATCCTCATCAGAACGCTGACGATGATGCACCGTCGTCGGAATACGTGTGATTGTCTGTAAGAGGCAAACCACACGCCCCAGGACTGCAGGTTTAATGCTGTTGTGCATCCCAAGCAGGCCACGCAGAATAACTGCTGCCTCGTTTAATAGCCCAGATCTTGCAAGAAGCAAGGCACGATTAAAATGCGCCGTTTCATGTCCTTCATAGAGGAGGGCAACAGGATGCTTTGTCTCCACCTCCTTCTCATTCAGCGCAGGGATGCCCTCTGTTGAGTTGTCGGCCAGAGCCGCGATGGTTTGCTCTACATCAGCGTGGTTCTGCAGCAGTCGCACAATGGCCAGGTTGTGTTGTGCCTGTAAATCTTCGTGTGGCATCTTCTGAAGGACCGACTCGCACGCCTGATAATTCTGCGCTTCGAATGCTTTACGGGCGTTCTCTAACTGTTCTTTAATGGCATCGTCCGCCATTTGTGCGCTAGTCACTCTCTTTTACTTTTCGTGTTTTTTTTGTTTTTAGTTTTTGATACCCGTCGATTTGTTGGTTATCGTTGGGATGGCGTTTCGGTTTTACCCAGACACAAAAGCACACAACCAAAAAGAAGAAGCAACAACAACAAAAAAAAAAAAAGCAAGCAAACAACACACTTTTGTAGCAGCCGTGAAGTCGTCGAGGCCAAACAGAAGTCCTCTTTTTCTTCATTTTTTTTCTATTTCGAGTCCTCTGCTCTGGCGGGTTTTATGGAGCCACTATTCCTGCAATCATCTTTCTTGTTTTTACTTTGTCCTCCTGCCGAGTCCCTTCGGAGCACGCACGTTCCCCGCGCTGTCGATTATGTACATATGCCACAGGCGCACATCCAACGCGGGCGCCCCCTCAACTTATCTGTCTTTGGGTGGCAGCAGCATGCGGAGGAACTCCTCCTTTGACACGCGCTGGTCATGGTCGACAACGTCAGCTTCCTTAATCATTGCCTTAAGGACATCCTCCGGCATGTCCTCTCCAACCTCCTCTGCCACACGCTTTAGGTCATCGAGGGTGATGTAATCGGAGTTGCCCTTGGTGAAGTGGGGAAAGGAAAGAAGCACCTCCTCGCTGTCTTCGGCGAAAAACTTCCCCTTCATGATGGCCTCGAACTCGGGGAGGATAAGGTTGCTCGAGACACCGCTTTTGTCCATCTCCGCCACGAGCTCTTTGATGGCGTCCTTCTGCGGCTCGTACCCGAGGGCGCGAAGAACCACCTTCAGATCATTGGGTGTGATCGTTTCCGTCCCGTCCACGTCCAGTATGCGAAACGCCTCAGCAATCTCGGCCCTTTGACTCTCCGAGAGGTCGGGCAGCAAGCGCTGCGCCGAGGACCGCGCAATGTCGTTGTTCATTGAAAGCTTTCCACGCACACGCCCCTCTTCTACTAAAAGCGTCCTATACCTGCTAGGCGCCAGAGTAAAGTCCACCGCGGGGAGTAAGAGTAGATGGAAAGCGCGACGCACGGTGACCAGTAGACAGATGAAAAGCAAACGCATCTCCCCAGCGTGAATAAGCCAGGAGTGGAGAAAGCATCTCAATGCAAAACAAATAAAACAACAACAACAATGGATATATATATATATATATATATATATATATATATATATATATGGATGCGTAAACAGGACACAATCCAAACCTCCAAGTAAATTCCCTACCACTAACACTGCACCACAAAAAAAAA
>NW_021705873.1:0-17242 GCF_003719475.1 Trypanosoma rangeli
GTTCTCGTGCGGGTCAGGCTTCGGAGTCGTCTTGGCAGGAACAACGGACACAACGCTGCCCATCACCTCCTTCTCGTTGAAGAGGTCAATGGCCTTCTTCACTGCCGCCACGTTCTCAAAGAAGACGATGGCGTAGCGGCGACGACGCACCCTCACGCCGACAACATTACCGGCGCTACTGAAGATCGCTTTGGCGTCGTCCACAGAGCCTTGACCCCAGTTCTTCACGTACACGCCGTGGTGCTTGCCGCCATCAGTGCGCTGCTTCGTCTCCTTCACGGCAGCCTTGGGCGCAGCAGCGGTGCTTTTGGGCGCGGGTGCCTTGGGAGCGGGTGCCTTGGGAGCGGGTGCCTTCTTCTCAGTCTTAGGTGCAGGGGCCTTGGCAGCACTCTTCTTCTCGCTCTTGGGCGGAGTAGCCTTGGGAGCAGACTTGGCGGGCATTACTCTGTGGTTTTATTACTCGAAGTTCGAGGTCGAAGCGCTGTGCCCACGTGCGATAGTGAAGATATATTTTGGTTGGTGTAAAGTGGGGTAAGTGAATGAGGAAGAGGAGAAAAAAAAGAGAGTTGGTAAAACAAAAACAAAAAAGCAAACACACACACATGAAAAAAAATAATAAATAATAAATAAATAAATAAATGGGCACAAAGCGGCAGGGAATTAAAAGGCGACTGCTGGCAGAACCGCAACGCGGTATGCGGCTTCTCAATAGACCAACAGAAACGCAACGACTAACAAAACTAAAACAAAAAGGTAGAAAAATACACAGACTGCCACCTACACGCGGGGAAGAAGGCATCAACCATCACATCGATCCTCTCACTGGACCCAAACAAACAAAGAACGACAAGAGCAAACCCATTTCCCTCCAAATGAGAAACAAAACAAAACAAAAAAAGGAATAGGCAAGCACCAGCATCCAAGGTGTAGAATGACAGATAATAATAGAATGCGCGCAGTCTATTTGCGTGCTCTATCGTAATTTTGAACAAACCATTCGACTGATCGCTTAATGCCTTCCTTCATGGGGGTAAACTTATATTCTGGCATGTACTTCCTGAGTTTACTGTTGTCGGCCGTCTTTCGATATTGCCCGTCTGCCTTGCTAGAATCAAAGATAATTTCACCTTTATAATCAATAGCCTCTGCAACCATTTTGGCAACATCCGCAATGGATACCTCGTCGCTCTCGTCAACGGAAAGAATAACGGGACTCTCCTCTGCATACTCACGCATTACCCAAATCATCAATTCTGCTAAATCCTCGCTGTAAATAAACTGTCGAAGTGGCTTACCGGTACCCATCACAGTCGTTGGGTTGCCCTCCTTCTTTGCCAGATAAAATCTATGAATTAAGCCGGGCACAACATGAGAATTCTGCAAATCATAATTATCATGCGGTCCATAGACATTGGTAGGGATAACGCATGTGAAATTGCACCCATACTCATTCCGGTAAGCGCGATTCATAACTTCCATCATACGTTTTGCATACGCATAGGCCTCATTGGAGCAATGCGGCGGTCCATTGTGTAGCATATCCTCATTAATAGGGTAGGTCGTCTTGTCGGGAAAGATGCAAGTGGAGAGGCAGGAGACAAGCTTCTTTACTTTGAATATGCGGCAACACTCCAGCACATTATTATTAATGGCAACGTTCTCAAGCCACATCTCCACAGGTTGCCTCATATTTTTGAAAAGGCCACCAACCTTCGCTGCCAAATGAATCACATAATGGGGCCGATGCTTTTCGAACACCGCCTTCGTTGCCTCCACCGATGTGAGGTCTGCATCCCGGCTTGACAAAAACACCCATGTTTCGCCAGCACAAGGCTTGCGCCCATGCACTGCCTCAAGTGCCTTTCCGACAAGGCCGCTTCCTCCGGTAACAAGAACAACATTGGCTGACATGTAGCCTCTTCTAGAACTCTCCAAAACCCCAAAAGCACACACACACACACACCCGTAGAAAGAAATAATAAAACAACAACAAAAAGAAGAAAAAAGTAAAAGCAAAAAATCAACTCAAAGTCCACCTCCAACAGTAGCACTAAGAGGATGTACGCAGCGGACCGATTACAACACAACTGTACCCGTACGATCCCTCCTATATTTCCTTCCACTCGTTTTTAATTTTTTTTTGGAGGGATTGCAGTTGTGGTTTCTCGACATCGCAGAGACGCCATCACTATACATTCATGGAGCAGTTCAAGCAGTTTTTACTCTTTCAAACGCATTTCCCACTGGGCAAATTTTTTCCACAGTTGCACACGATGTGATGTTGCTGAGGATCTCTTTCCCCCACACAGGCGGGATGCCACAGCATCTACCGCGCGCTCCAATTTCAACGTCGTTCGGCTTACATGATCAGCCCCCTCAAGAGGCTCCAGTACGCGCAGTATTTCCTCCTCCATCTCCTGCAGCATCTCTTCATCCGACATCAAAAGAGCTTGCACAGAATTATCTTCATATCCCAAACCAGTCTGCGACGGCTGCGGCTGTGGATGCTGATGCTGATGCTGCTGCTGCTGAAACTCCTCTTCAATCTCTTTAAGCGCCTCCTCTTGCACAGCCTCCATCGCTTTCTCGTGGTCATAGGCTCGGCGGTGTGCCTTCTCCATGGCGTCAAGCGTAATTTTTGTGACACGGAATTCCTCCTCGATGCGGAGCCGCGAGGCGACTTCGGCATCCCCCACAGATGGCCTGCAACGCTCTTCCATCAGTGTCAGCTCCTCCCGCTGGGCATGAAACTCGCGACGCATGTTTCTCAAACATTCTAGTTCCAATGCACGTTTTTCTTCCCATTGTTTTGTCAGTTTGTCACGGAGAGCGCGATTTTCTTCCATACGGTCAGACAAAATGCTCACACAGCTTTCCAGGTGTTTCTTTTTTTCATTTTGAATCATCGCCCGTTCCTGTGCCTCCGCTGCCTCTCCGCCAGAGCCCCATGCCTCCACGCAACGACGTTCCTCTGTAAAAACGGGTCTTTCATCCAAGTACATCAGCTGGGGGAGACGAAGCACCATTTGGCGTCGGTAACCTTTCAATCCACAAACTGCAGGATTGCCATGAAAATAAATGACACTCACATTTGGCAGCTTTGTAAAGAATTCCACGGGACCTGACTTTCCCTCACCCAACTCGATCTTATTGAAGGAAAGATCCACGCTGGTCAAGGTCCCCTTGAGCTCCCACAGTTCGTTACAGGCATCCAGACTGCCAATCAGGTTGTGCGATATCTGGAGCGTCTCTAGGTGCCCGCATGACTGAGCAAGACCGGCGAGAGAAGTCAGGTAGTTATGTGACACATTAAGTACGCGCAAGTTGCTTAGCACGGGAAGTGTACGAAGAGAAGTAATGATGTTGTTTTGAACAAAAAGAGAGACTAATTGCTGCAGTGTTTCTAGGCCGTTCAGCTCCGTAATGGCATTTTGCTCCAGCCACAGTACCTTGAGGTTCACGTAATCCTCAAGATTTTCAATGCGTTGAAATCCTCGGCACTGAAGGAACAACTGACAGTTGAGGTGAGGAGCCGCGTAGCCGCCATTGTTTTTGCACGCGGCAATCAGCACCTCCTTTGTCATCTCCGCCATTCGTAACCGTCTCCTCTTTGCTCTCTCGGCACTTTCCTGTGGAAACCTGCAGCCGGTGAGGAAGAGGGGCGCGGCAGCAACGCGTGGGATACGGAGAGAGAATAACCCTCCCCCCATCCCACCCCACCCCACCCCAAATAAAAAAAATAAAAAAAAACAAGAATAAAACATGATAGTATGTTGATGTTGCTTTTATATATATATATATACAAGTATGTGTTCTTTTCTTTTATCGTGCGGCCCTCAAATATCAAAGAAACGGCAAAAAAAAACGCACCACCTTCCCCGTGGAAAGAAAAAATATGCGTGTAATAACACTGATAGTATTCGGGTGACGATGAAGCCAAGAACTTCAAATCACTTTCACAAGCACCCTCCCGGATGCACCCGCGCACATTTTCTTTCCACCCTCTTTGTCGCTCTCTCTCTCTTTCTCCCCTCTTTATCTATACTTCCCTTTCGCCCTTCTCTCACTTTCTTCTTCTTTCACCACGCATCAAGCAACCGGGGAGTGTCTTACTGGAGGGTAACCGGCGTGGCCCCGACAGTCACAGAAAACGTCTGAATATCGGCATCATTCGCTGACAGCTGCAGCTGCTCAAAGGCGCTTTCAAGTGAAGCCCTCAGGTCACGGTAAGAAATAACTAAGATTGTGTTCCCGTCATCATTGCCGATAAGCTGTACCAACTCCTCAGATCCACAATCCAATTTGTTTAAGGAGTGAAATACGTGGCCCCAGTCTACACGAACACGATGATGCTCGTCAACTTGATTAAAAACGTACTGACTGAAGAGTCGCAGAGCGTAACGATTATGTGCCTCTGTGCTGTTTTCGGGAACCTCATGTAAGGACTCTAGTACAAAATTGAGTTTAACCATCAGTCGCATAAGACGACCATTGTGAACCTCCTTCGCACACTGCGAAACCAGATAGTCTGCGTGCCCTTCTTGATGTGCCACCTCCATCGACATGCGTTCTCCCAAGGCACAACACAGGTCTCGAATGTCTGGCACCCCTTCCAGGCATGCCTTCACAAGTGTCCAAAACGTTTTTGAAAACCCAGACATGGGTTGATTCGAAATGTCATCTAGCCGTGCTGCCAGATTACGCGTAGATAACTGCAGTAGCATAATCCCAAGTGCTTGAATGTCTTGCTTCATCATTACCGTTGTGCTAGCGTTGGTGCTCCGCGCCTCCACCAAGTCAACAAGCCCTATTCCACTGAAGTAAAACCTCCCCGTCACAGAAACGTACAAGATCTTGGACCAGTGGAGTCCACGCAATGGAACGGAAGTTTCGTGAAACGCACGCAGAAGACCAACCATCTGACATGCAAAGGACCACAAAAGACCCTCCGTTGCCCGCCCCTTAAGAAAAAACTCTTCATGAAGGCTTTTTGCTCCGGAAATAAATTTATATTCCATAATGGCGTCATTGCTACCCATAACAAACTCATCTGTAAGAATAATGCCTGTTAGTGGGACTAGATTGGGATGCCGGTAGTGACGAAATCGTTCATTGACTGCAATGCACTCCTCTGCGGTTGCAGAGGTCATCACAAGACGACGCAAGGCAATATATTTGCCTGTGTAGCGAGCTGTTGTTTGATACATTTGCGTCGTTAGCTTGGAATTCATTAGACTTGGCGCCGGCGCATTCTCCATGTTGTAGATTGTGATGTAGTGGGCAAACTTCGAGCTTGTTACGGGAGTGATATTGGGTATGGCAGAGTGCATCAACAACGGGGCATTCGGTCTTGCGTTCCGCACAGCGGCTGACATGTATAAATGCCCCACAGGTGTGTACGGGGTGGAAGGGAAGGGATCAGAGAGATGTTGACAAAACGGGTCAACGGGTTGGGGGGTGTTGTACAGTGAAGCTGGAGACGCAACAAAGGCATTCGTCAATACGCCGCCCACACCACTAACATGGCGGCGCCCGTAGAGGTGCTGATTGCCATTCGTGCCGGCCCCGCCGAGCACAACATTTCCCCGCCCAAGCAAATTGCCTTTCCCACTTCGCCCCTTTGAATCCATGCCTTGATATCGGCTACTTGAAGCCTTCTCTACAAGAATGGTTCAATCAGAAGAGGAGAAACACACACACCAACAACAAAAAAAGCAAAAAAAAAAAAAGCAAGATGTTGCATACAGAAACACCACAAACTCAAAAATACATGGAGACGGGAAAAAACAAAAAAAACATGTATATATTTTTTAAAAAAACACGTATAGTGACCCCCCTCAAGAAAAAAAAGACGGTTTAGCTACTTCGATTTTTCTTCACTCCAGCCGTGGTCTCTTTCTTACTGCTTGGACGCGCCTTCTTTTTCTCTGCCGTGCGTGCTTCAGGCACCACCAATGCCCGCTCGTCCATCCGCACTTTCCGCACACTTGCTCCTCGAATGAGTGATTCACGCGACCTCCAAAACACGTCTCCCGCAGCGCCTGTTCGAACACACTGCTTCAGCACTAGGTTCATTGATCTGTCAACTTTCATTACAGTTCCATTGATCGTTTCTCCGTTCGCCAACTCCACCGACACCACCTTCCCCCTACAGTTACGAAGCACATCCAGCGGCGTCACCAACTTCCTTGTGCTCATTTCCTTTGGCATTCAAGGAAAGATGGAAGAGAAAAAAAAACACACAACAACAAGACATGCGACACAAGTAGTAGTTCAAACGACAAAAACGAGATACAAACAAATTTTCATCTCTGAAGTTAAACAAGGTCCTAGAAGGACGGTGTGCATCCTCACAATCGCTGCAAGAACGCACGGAGCCCGGTCATTGATCAATGCGGGAGAAAAACGAAGAGTAAGAGACTCAACTGTACTCGCTATTCCAAGTTGAGAGCTTAAATGATAGACTGAAACAATGGAGGCATCTCTTTCCTGAGCTCGTTGATCTCTTCTTCCAGGCATTCACCAACGACTCCCTGTTGTAAGAGAACACCAATGGAGAGGCTGTACAACTCATTAGAAAAAACAGTCATTGTTTTTTTGTTGTGTTTTTGTATGTGTATGTGGTTTCTTGACAAAACAAAACAAAGTGCCACTTCAGGACGACATGGTAGGTGCACGCTGTACCAAAACTTGGAGCAGACCGCACACACATCCACCCACGCGCGCCAATGCCAGGTCCACCTCTGGTACTTCTTCGACTCCAAGCCGGCGAGTACGTCGGCGAGGGCGATTGTGCACCCTACCTCCGTACCTCCACCATTACTGTGGGCCACGGCCGCTTCTCCCCTACACCACAGCACCCTAAGCAGAAGAGGACGTATAGGTAAAACGTGAACCCGTGCTGCAAAGCACGCAGAGAAGCACACCCAACAAGGTAAAATAAAAACAACTAGGGGCCTCGCAACATTGTCATCTGACACTCACAAAAGAGAGGAATGTCCCTGTTTCCCTCATCCTTCTTTCCTCTCGTCCTCTCCACGCCCAATTGCACTCTAAAGCTCTTTCATCCACGTTTTTTTTTTGAATCATTGTTATCCCTCCTCTCCCCATTGCACCGACTATATTCGTTTTATTTTGCCCTTGTATCATCCCGGACGGGAGGTCCAGAACGACCAATTCTTTGCTATGAGGAAGCGCACAGCCAAAGAGAGGCATAATAAGCATGCACGTAAAAATTAAAAGGTGATCTGGAAGCTGTGGGGAGAAAAACACCTGAAGAGGGGTAGCAAAACCAAATCTTTGCATAAGCAAGGCGTTTTCTTTTCTTCTTTTCTCAACATTCATTACAATATAAGCTGAATCACTCTGAAACCAAGAACTCAAAAAGCAGAGAAAAGAAAACAAAACAACAATGGTGGGACCCACCATAATGCATACACACATACATCAGTGAGGAATGCAGGCTTTCAGACGTGTTAAATACGGCGCCACATCTAACCGGGCGGTGTGGTTCAGCATAAAAAAAACTTTGATATTTCTGTTTGTTACCGTCCTCTCCCCTGCCATTCCTTGAAATTTTCCATCCTTATCACTAGAACTTAGTCCCCAAACAGACTGTTAAAAGAAAAATATATTGTCCAACTCATTCGTACAGCAATGATCTTTCACTTTAATGTTGTTGATGCCTCTTCGTTCACGTTTCCTTCAATAACTTGCCTTTGTGTGCCATCTACTCACCTCCCTTTCAGATATCAATGGACTCTGGCACATACTCCTCTTCGCTCCCAAATGGGGAGTTCGGGGCTTCTGTTAGCCCTTTAGAGGTAGCTGGGGAGCAATCCTCCAATATATGTCGGGACTTTTCATTTCCCTTTGTCCTCTCCTCGCTTCTCGGGCGGTACTCTGCCGGAATGCTTCCAAGCGCCGCTTCTCTTGTGGCATACCTTGAAACGTGTTCACGAACAATAGAAACGTATGCAATGGGGTCATGGAGCAACTTGGAGGCCGCAGAAGAGTTTAATGGATCTGAGGCGTTGGGGTAACGTAAGAGTTGAGGGAGAAAAAGATCAAAGACGTTCTGCAACTCATACATGGGGGTCCATGTCTGGTTAATCACATCAAGGCAAACAGACCCACTTGCCTCGTCCACATTTGGATGATAAATGCTGTTGCTGAATCCGATGCTAGGGGACTTGAATGGGTAGTCCGCCGGAAGTTGCACGTGAATAAACCACGTACCATCTTCGTAGGCTGTTCCCTCAGGACCCTGGAACTCAACCCAAAACTCTGAAACTGAATTTGATGGATGCACCTTTCGTGAGCCATTCATTAACTTCATGAAATCCATCTCCTTACGTCGTGAGGAACGATCCGCAGACATGATGAATGTATGGCGTACGTCTATATATATATCTCCCCTTCCCGCCTCGTCCTCAGGGTTTTCTTTTTTTTTTCCTCCTTTTTTGTTTCCTTGCCTACCCGTTCGCCTACTATTCTCTCGTGTGTTTTTTTCTTTTGTTTTACTTTCCGCTTCCTTTCTTGTAGAATAGTAGAGTGTAGCTTACTGCAAAAGTCAATCCCGAGAAAAAAGAATAAAATAAAAATAAAAATAAAAGCAAACACGTAGAAACCTGGACGCTAGAACAGCATTAGTAAAAGGGGGCAATAATAATACACATCTCCTTTCCACTGTTTGCCTTAGTACGCCGATTGACGCCAAGGGGAGCATTCGTAATTATCCCGTCATATATATAATGTTACTCGTAGTCATCGCGTTGGACATTAAAGTAGTCCACATGATGTTTAATCTTTGAACCAGGCATCCACGTCACCAGGTCTTCCAGGCCCTTTGGAACAAGAAGAGCGGGATCCCTAACTTGTGTCGTGCCAACGCGAACATGCCCATGGTAGACAAGCTCAGCAGCAAGCTTACAGTTTGGTGCCATGCTGAGATCACGAAGAACCGTAGATAGCCGTCGTTTACAAAAGGCCTCCACACCAACCTTGTCCACCTCAGCCAAACCAAGCTTCTCTTTAATAAGTCCCATTGTAAAGAGTTTGTCCAGAACTTGTTGTGTTATTTGCATTCGAATCTTGCTGTCGGATGGAAGGTAGCGAAGGTGTGCTAGGAGCTGCCGCGTAAGACCTACCAGACGCAAATACCTCCGGTAGTCTTCACGGTCTTCTAGGTGATACTTTGTGATACAGAAGGGCTCATGCCAGTTATCCTGCGGGTACTGCATAAAGTCATGTTTTCGAAGGAGCTTCTTCTCGTGGTATTTGAGGGCTCGGTGAATGGGATTGCCCTTACTGTGGGCTGAAACCGGTGTAAACTTGCTTCGCTTACTGCGCTTCACTTCCAACTTCTCCTTCTTCACCGCCGTTTTCGACAGCCCTGCCCTCACCAAAGAAGTCCGTTGTGCCGTGTCCCGTGCCATCACCCGCAATGGCACGCGCAGAACAAGAAAAAAAAACAATGTAAGCAAAATCCTGTCAAGAGGAGGGAATCAAAGAAGAGACCAAAGAGAAATATGCACGAGATCCAAGCCCAAAGGCAGCACACCTCACCGAACCCGTTTACGAGGACACAACTCCAACTCCCCACTATATTTGTCAAATAATGGCTTTTGCACAGTGTCCAGGAATATATAAAAAAAAAAAAACAATAAAAAAAAAACGAAAAAAAAATAAAAATAAAATAAAATAAAAACGTGTACATTGAAGGGAAGAATTCATTACAAAAAAGGCATAAACGTCCCACCCTGACCTACCTTAGACACCGCCATCAGAGACGTCGAGCACCGACGTGTCGTGTGGGACGCAATGCCTCCAATTCCCTTTGGGCCTCCTGCTTCTCCAAAAATATCCGCATGGAGTTTACCTTCAGCTCCTCCAGCTTCGACAGTAAAGCCTCGTTTTCCAAAATCATCTCATCATACCGTTGAGCCGCTTTTTGTGTTTCCTTCCTTGAACTCTTCACCTTCTTCATAATTGTTTTTTGCTTATCCTGTTCTTGGGATATAAGCTCTTGATACTGTGCAGCCTGCTCTTGCAGGCGGCGATTGTTTGCAGCCACTTGCTTGTTAATATCATCCATCATCTCACTTCTTAGGTACTCTTCACGACGACGCATCTCCACCTCCTGCTGCTTCACCATCATCTCCATCTGCTCCAACTTCTGCTTCTCCGTGGCAAGAAGGGAGTTAGACCACTTCACCATTTGCCTGGTGTTCTCCAGACTATCAATCTTTTCCTTTAGTGACGCCTCGGTGCGCTGAAGCTGCTCCTGTAGTCTATCGTAACTCTTCTGAAGCTCACTGTATGCAGCCATCTTAAAGCGCATCTCTTCAAGGCGTTCGGCACCTTTTTCTGCATCCTCTTTCCATTTTTCAATCTCAGCGCTCTTTGCGCGGTCCATGGAGTCCATCTCCTCCTTCACCGCACTCAATTGCCCTCGTAGTGTTTCCAACTCCACCGAGAGCTGCTGATTGTACTTCTGAAGCTCCAAATTTTCAGAACCCAACTCCTGACGCTCTTCAGTAAATTGTGCACGCTCCTCCTCAAGAGTCGCCTCTAATTCTTTTATTCTTATCTCAGACTTGTTAAGCTTCTTGACAATCTTATCGCAGGTCTTTTCCTTATCTTGTATCACGCGTTCAATTTCTTCATCTTTTCTCTGCAGCAATTCCTTTATCTGCTGTGCGGTAGCGTCATCTGCAAAACTTGTATGCAACGTACCCTCGGCGCCCCCCCCGCCATTAGCAGTAGTTTTCCCAGTTTTGAGAAATTCGTACTTCCTCAGCATATCTTCCAACTTACGCTGGTGCTGGTGACGAAGTTCTGTTAGACGTTGTTTGACCCGAATTTGCTGCTGAAACTTGGCACAAAGATCCCCATCAATGGTGTCGTCTTCCGTCACTGCCGCAAGTATAAGTGCATTAGTGCGTTCAGCAACCTCTTGGGATCCGTCGTCCATCTCCCCGGCATCCGCGATACAAACCCCGTAGCGGCGAAGCGAGACATTCACTTCTCTGATGCGTGACTCCAAGGCCTTCCTGACACGTTTTTCCTCATCCAGCTTCTGAAAAATTGCAGTTCGCTCATCAACGCCGGACCATGGCGATACCCCACTTGTGGAAGCCGCAAACAAGGCGTTGTTACCACTCTCCTCTAACATTCGCTTCAACCGCTCAATGTCGTGTTCCTTTTCGGTCACCAAAGCCTTGGAGCGTTCCAGTTCGTCTACCAAGGACTTGTACTCATCTTTGCTTTTGGCAATTTTAGCCTTCATGCGTTCCTGGTCTCGTTCAATCTTTTCCCGCAGCCTGGTGTTATCGTCCCTAAGTGTGCTTAAATCAACTCTTAACTGTGAAAGTAATTCATTTTCTGCCGCACGCTTTGCAGAGTCCTCTTGCCGCAGGCGTAGCAACTCATCACGGGCACGGATAACTTCATCAAGGTGACGTTGTGTTTGCGCCAAAGCACCACTAACAGACGCTTGGGCGTACTTTTCTAAATCTTCTCGCGTGTACATCGACTGCCTCCAGGCTTCGTACATGGATGTAAATTCCTTCAGGTAGAAATCAATTTCCTTCACATCCCAACCGTCATCGGTTGTATTGTAAGAGCCATCCTGCGGCATTTTGCGGCGAATTTCCTGCAATTGCTCCTCCTGACAGACCCGTTTAATAAAATTCACTGCCAGAGACCGAAGCTCCTTTCCATGCCCCACTTCATTTTGAAGATCCCACTCCAGAAGCAAGCGGGCATCTACGCCCTTTTCTACCTCTTTTTGCTTCTCAGCAGAAATCTGATTTGCCCCCTCCAGCTGGGCCTGAAGGACACGTATGTTTTCTTCAAGTTCGAGACTGTTCTTCTCACCACCGCCGCGAAGATCGGAATTCTCAACCTCAAGCTCTTCGATGCGCTGTCGAAGTTGGTCCTCCTGGTTGAGGTCAACATTCCCCAACCGGCTCTTAAGCTCTTCAATCGTATCCAACAAGTCCTGAATACGAGCATCTTTTGGATCCATATTTTTGACGGGCTTATTCTCAATCTGCTTCGCTCGTAGGGCAAAGCGAAGGGTTGATATGGTCTCCGAAATATTCTTTTCGGACGGTCCAATATTAGCAAACATGACAGTCTTGGCATTACCACCAAGGGAATCCTTGAGCAGCATCGTCAGCGGCGAACCCCGATAAGGAATATGTTTCCCACCCTTCACAATTGTATCAATGACCGTTGCGAGCGCTGAAAGTGAGAGGTTGATATTGCATCCCTCCTTCGCCGTCTCACCTGTGGCGTTTGTTTTGCTCAACTTCTCCGATCCGGCCAAATCCACAACGTTGATTTTGCTTGTAAGAAGAATAGGAGAGCTTGGATCCTGTTCAAAATCAAACTGCTCCACCTGAAGGGTGAATAGTGAGTGAGATCGACTGCTCGTATCATTCAAATCGGTAGAGGCAGTCTGTCGGCGCATCGTTCCAGCGTTAAACCAGCGAATAGCCTCATCAAAGCTTGTCACTTCCGGCATTTCAGCGCCTTTCACATAAAAATTTTTTGACATATTTTGTTTTATTTCAAGGTTTACCTGCTTTGAGGTCAAAAGATCCCGCGACTTGCCGTTATACAGCTCCACGTAGGAAACCCTAATCTTGAACGTTTTTGTGGTGGAAGTCAATTTTTTAACCTCATTAAAAAGATAATTCACCACCTGCGGCATCATACCCCACTGTTGGGGATCATTCAGCTTACCTGTCATCGTATGCGTCTTGCCGGAACCGGACTGGCCGTAGGCAAATACCGTTGCATTATAGCCTTGAAGCACAGCTTCTACAAGTGGGTGTACCTCCTGCAGAAATATATCACGCTGTGTGTAGGTGTTGTTGTACACGGCATCGAACGTAAAACCGTCGGCATCTCCAATAGGATGATGTACAATAACTTGGTTTGTCGCAAGGTCAAGTCGCACGAGGGCCTTATCACCACGCTCTGATTCGTACGGCAACAAGTTTCTACATCGAACAACCACGCGGATGTTCTCAGCCCCCGGCTGCTTCTTCACCATCTTCTGCCCTTTGGTTTTTTTCCAAAGCAATGATAGTCCCCCCACCTTGGCTAAAAAGAGATCCACAGCCGGGAAAAGAGCCAAAAAAAAAAAGCATTACATCCCCATCAGGGCGAATGCCGTCTCCTCGTAGACAAGGCAACAACAAACAACAACAAAAAGTATTAATAAGAAATAAAGATGGAAGAAGCAACACGCCAACACACACACACACACACATCAAAAGACGCAAACGAAACAAAAGTAAATGAACTTCAACTCACATTTCGCAGCGTCGAAGCGGGTCATAGAACTCACTAACAGGAACAAACGCCACATCCAACTTACCACGGACGTGAATGGCCTCGTTGTGCGAGAGATCCAACCACGGATCACTGTACAACGGAGCTACGTAGAGGCCTGAAGGTGGGGCGTTCTTTAAGGCCTGAGCGACAATGGCACCGACACACCACCCGTTGTCCTTCCAAACCACAGGCCCACCGCACATACTCAAACCTAGAGGAGCCTTCAATGGCGCCAGGACAACCGTACCGTAGTCAAGGGAGACGAGGGCCGCCCGACACTCGCCCTTAAGACAAGCTTCTTTCAGACGGAGGCCATCATCGTTTGGATTGGCTCTCTCCTCCTCCGTTGTCACCCTCCAAAATAGAAGTTCTGTGCCCTCCTTAATAACATAAAAGTCTAATTCAAACGGCAGCAAACAAAGCTCACTTACCTGTCCTTCATCTTTGCGCCTGAGAGACACAACATCCACATTGAGGAGATACGACTGTGCAAATTATAGATCGACTGACGCTTGTACCGCTCCACTTCTCCCTGGCTTCAGAAACTTTGTGCTAATGTGACGCTCACCAATCGCCCGGAGTCCAACTGTGTCCCCGTATATATGACGATACTTCACAGGGCATGTCACGCGAGCCACGCTCAGTACGTGATACCTGTAGAAACAGCCAATCTGTTGAAACGCTACAATAAATCCACTGCCGCGGGTCAACGGTAAAACCGTCCTACCCTTTTGCGTCCACATAAAATAGGAAAAGACGCTCAGCACAGACATCACACTGTTGCCCATGAAAAGATACAGGGGAAAAACAAGACAAGAAGAAAAAAAAAAATAATAACAATTAGCAATAATAACAATACCAATATATATATATATATATATATATATAGTTTGGCGTCTAGTTGGTCTTGCCGTTGTGGGGGTGCACTTGTTCCTCACTCGCAGGTGGAGGACTAATATACATGAGCACGTCCCATGAGCTTCAAAAACTCCTCTTCGCTCACCGTCAATGGGTCCTTAATGTCATTTGCATTTTTTCCAAAAGCAATGGAAGAGTGGGCAAAGAGCACCATCTCCGCCAGCTCATCATCCGTCAGATCCATCTCCAATGAGTCGGCAATGGGACGGAGGTAATCTACGGAAATGTACCCCTTCTCTGCAACATCTATGAGCTTGAAGGCGCGAATGGCCTCGGATCGGCTTTCGCGTTGCGCCATCTTTGCAAGCAGAACGCAGTAGAACTCATTAAAATCCACCCCACCAACGATGGACCCGCCCACCTGTTTGAGCAGCTGCGACAGCTCCTCCTTGCTGACATCGTAACCAAGAGCACAAAGAGCCACCTTCACGTCGGGCGCCTTAACGCGCCCCGTTCCTTCCGAGTCAAAAAGATCAAACGCCTCGCGAAGTTGCGCCTTGTGTTTCTCTGACATGCTGATGCCCAGTGGTGTTTTATGCTCAGACTTTTCATTCACCGCGCCCTTTGCAACACTTTTAGTTCTGCCTGACTCCATTGCGGGAGGCGATAAAAACCTTCAAAAGTAAAAACAAGGCGTCAGAAGAAAAAAGAGAAAAAACAAGTAATACATTACAAAAAAAAAAAAAAAGGGGGGGGGGGGGGGGGGAGAGAAAGAGGCACCGCCAAAAAAATGGGAATATTTGCGGTGGTGTGTCAGCACTCGGCTTCGTTCGGTGCGTTTGAAATGATGTGTCCTGCTCAGCAGCTGGGGGACCAATAGTTCGTTCCGCATCTACGACAACTGGACGGAGGCCTCCGTGTGGTAATACCCGTCCGTCGCCCCCCGCATGCGACAAATATCAACCTGCGAAAACGTCACATCCCCAAAATCGTGGTGTTGATACCCTGCCCACATCGACAAGGGTATCTTGTTGCCAAACTGCGCCCGCTGGTTGGACCTAATCTTGGCGACAGTAATGTGCGGAACGTAAGAGTCGTGTGGGTTGCCCTTTATGTCTACTTTTAACTCCCCCCCAACCCCTCGACGGAATTTGGAAACAGCGGCGTCGAGCACACTAAAATCCGCCTCGGGAACAACACGTATGAAAAGAACACGGCCAAACCCAAACGTCCCCAAACCTCTGAACCGCAGTTGCAGCGGACGAAGCGCCGAAAACACCTCCGAGACACACTCATGAATGGATGCCAACCTCTCCGCTTCCTCACTCTCCGAAATGGTCATCACACCCAAGGTAATGTGTAGCTTTGCTAGTGGGACAAGCAGGGGCGCGTGCTGCTGGTGGGAAAAGAGAATCTGATTATGCATCTCATTCACACGCGTCTTTAGTACATTCTTCACCGGAAGACGCAACGATAAAAAGTGTGTAGGCCTTTCGCGAGCACTCCAGACGGGGGGTACAGTCTGTCGCGTTTCCCCGGTGGTAAAGCACGTGCGGAGCTCACGACGATATCGTGACTGCACATCCGCTTCCTCCACAGTGACCCCGGGGGCAACTCGACAATCCACAATACGGTGATTGATGGGAAAATAAAGCCCCCGTTCACCCTTTTGTACGATGGCAAAGGTGCGTCGAAGCATCTTCTAAACTCGAGGCTCAAACAAATGAAAGGCGAGAAACGAATACGGGCCGGCCTCCTCAAGGGCTGCCACTCGAGCGACGTAAAGAAGCAAGCACGAAATAAACCAAAGAGCAACGCAACAGTTCACACGCCCCGACCAGCACACAATCGATGTGGCTTGAAAAAAAAAAAAAACAGGAAACAAAAAAATAAAACTGTTTAAATGAATTCCAATATTGTATACATCTATGTGTTGCTCGCGAATGGGAGGTTCCTGTCGGACTTCTCCCAAAAACAGCCGACGGCCCCACCGCGAGGTAAAGCCCAATAAGGGCTGGCTGGACGTGACAAGGACAAAAAATAAAACGAAAATTTGTTGCCTGTCTTCAGGCCCAATCGTAGCCAATTCATATTGTGCCTCGGTAAAACAAAAACAAAAAAGTAACACTAGGTTACATTGCTTTGCAGGTGTAACAATAGGCAGTCCCTCACCAGTTACACCCTTTACAAATGCTTGTAAAGCCATAAAAGAGGCGGGCCCATACTCACATCCAAGAAGTGAAAAAAAAAAAAGCGGCTCCTCAACTCCCGATGTTGTTTGCCGTTACCCTTTAAAAACTCCACAAACACAAAACAACGGCTGAGTATAAAAGACAATAAAGACACACAGAAAGATACGGTAGCTTTCCCAATTGTGGGAAAGGACGGTAAGATGGAAGAACTCAGCACACGGGCATATATGTGCATACATATGTACGTGCATACCTTTACACCTGCAGACCAGTTACATTTCTTCACCGCACCTTCTCGCCGCCTTCATCCACCACATCTGCTAGTTGAAAAGTGAGAGCATGTTGCTCAAGGTCATCATGCGATATGTCCTCGAAAACCTTAGCAGACGACTTGGCAATCTTTAGTATTTGTCTATGCGTTTATTCATCCCAATCCGCATTGAAGTACAAATCGTGAATGGAATTAGACTGCTCAAGAAGGAATTCATAAATCAATTCACGTTCAATGGGGCGGCGTCTGGATTTTACAGGACCGTGTGGAAGCGTAAATAAATTTGCAAGACAGCAAAAAACGTACGATTTCACGAACGCCTTGACTTAAAGGGAAATAATGCAGAACGCCGAGACAACCACGCACAAGCGTGTCAAACTGATCAACTCATGATAAAAACAATTTCATCCAAAATTGGATCACGTTCAAAGGGGAGCATCCTTTTGGCCTCCAGAATGGCATTGCAAGCCTCGACAGTGAGTTCCGGAGATGACGTGGAACAAGACCAATCGCAGACGAGAAAACTAAGAACGCTCACATCTCTCATAGTCATCACGTTGGAGCGACGCCT
>NW_021705873.1:17658-31744 GCF_003719475.1 Trypanosoma rangeli
TTATTCATCCCAATCCGCATTGAAGTACAAATCGTGAATGGAATTAGACTGCTCAAGAAGGAATTCATAAATCAATTCACGTTCAATGGGGCGGCGTCTGGATTTTACAGGACCGTGTGGAAGCGTAAATAAATTTGCAAGACAGCAAAAAACGTACGATTTCACGAACGCCTTGACTTAAAGGGAAATAATGCAGAACGCCGAGACAACCACGCACAAGCGTGTCAAACTGATCAACTCATGATAAAAACAATTTCATCCAAAATTGGATCACGTTCAAAGGGGAGCATCCTTTTGGCCTCCAGAATGGCATTGCAAGCCTCGACAGTGAGTGCCGGAGATGACGTGGAACAAGACCAATCGCAGACGAGAAAACTAAGAACGCTCACATCTCTCATAGTCATCACGTTGGAGCGACGCCTGTTAATAGATAGTCTACACGCACTTAGTGTAGTCTCACCAAGCGAGGCGCTAGACGCAAAGGACGCGACTACCAATTATGCCCTCTGTACATGACTCATTGCCAAATTTAACAGACGACAGAGAAGCACATGAATCACTACAGGGACAAAATGGTAACTGTCCGCCGCTCCCCCGTGCAACACCAAACGTTGTTGTTGCAAAAAAAAAAAAACAACTCAATGTCTACAATGGCATCAGAGACCACCACCCGAAATGTCTGCGCCAGCCGCCACAAATGACGTTCAAAATAGCAAATAAACTTGCCCTGACTTGAAGATTGAATATCCCTAGGTGTCGCTTGACGAGCAAGCTTTATGGCCTCCTCGCTTGGCATATGCTGACTGTAAACCAAATAGAAAGCTGCCATGAGTTCAGTACGACCCAATCCTGCATAACAGTAAACTAGAACCTTGCCAGAATTTTTCACACGAAAAACCATCACTTGTAGACTTCGTAAGACAATGTCTTGTTGCGGTGCCGTCATCTCTGTCCATGAAAACTTGTAGCAACCAATGCTACGTCGCATCTAATCACCTTCCCCGTTGTAACTATACCCTGTTCACGGGTAAACTCCATCTGGACCACAATTTGCATGCTCTCCTTTTCCCGCCAAGTTAAAGGCCTCTGTTATTCGATGCGCCTTAAACGATTGTACAAGAAGATATTTTATAAGAAGCGACGTTAACGGCCGTTGACTCGCAATAACATCCGCCCCAACCTAATTTGCATCTAAGCCTTCAAATGGAGTGTAGACTCGCTCTTCACCCGTGGCATCCCACGACTCACGCTTGCACCTTGCTCCATAAAAGAAGCAATGAATTCCCGAACATGCCCGGGAAAAACTCCGCCAAATTTGAACCCATCCACCTTCTTGAACCTTCTTTTGCGCCCCTTTGCTGACCAGAGAGATCCACACGAGGAATTCGCCGAGCAGTCCGCTAGTAGAGCATCCACTTTAACATCACCCAACGTTACGCTGTTGCACGCAAAAAGATGAGAAGAAAACGTTTAAAAAATGGTCATGTAAATGCAAGCATGCTTTCGTTGCTCTCGCTCTTTCAGTGTTGCGCTTCCACTCCCACCTTTTCACGTATAAACAGGAAAAAAAACCACATAATTATATATCTCTCTCCTTTTTCATCAGCATCTGTCCTTGCCCCCATCCCCCACCCCCCACCCCCCACCCCCCAGATAAGAGGGCTTCTTCCTTTTATAAGCTAAAATAAGATTTGCTCAAACTTCGTTTCTTCTTCACTATGACTACTGCGCGTTGTCCATTCTTCGCGCTTGCGTCTCAAGTGCCAACTCATGACAAGGCACCAGACCTCCACCTGTCGCAGTCTCAGCCCCTCACTCTCCCTCTCAGCCCACACAAAACAAAAATATAAATAATAAAAAAGCAGCACACGGCACTAATTCCCTGGCACAATAGATAAAAAGTCGATGCTGGCCTTGCTTTCCTGGTATCGAGTCACGTAAACCTTATCGAGGACGGATTCTGTCACGTCGCCCCCATACCCCGCCTTCCTTAGTAAGTGACGTAAGGTTTGCTCATGATTCCACCCTTCCTCAGACATAACAGACGGAAGGAACGTGGCAGAGTAACTCTTATACGTAATCCGTATTCCATGAACGCCTATCACCCAGTCCTTCCAGTCGGCTGCCTTCTCAAAGGAGTGCAGGACGTAAACCGTACAGCTCAGTGAAGGAAGTTCGCTTAGTTCAACCGGATTGAAACGACTGTCCTCGCAGGCCGCAGCTATGGCGTAATTTTTTAGCTGTTCATGTAGCGGGTCGGCAGTAAAGGTCCCAATACATCCTCGAAGTGCCCCATCTATTGTCTTAAGGCTGACAAACACAGGACACGGCTCGTTAGGGATACTCTGGGGCACTGTTGGAATTGCCTCTCTCTTTAACTGACTAGATATCACAGCAAAGCAATACTTTGCCATCTCTGGGGTAGCCTCAACCATTTTTCAGTTGCTTTTCCAAGCTACAAAAGCAAACAAAACAAAACAAAACAAAAAAGTAAACAAAATTCGAAGAACAAGCAAATAGAAAAAAAAAAAAAGAATTCTACGCATTATGTTTTATCGGCAAATTGCTTCCCCCTTCTTGCTCATGGACGGAACGCTTTACAAAAGTGGTCCGTCCCTTCCATTCCACATCACGGCAAACTTCCCTGACGGTTCCTTCACCCTGACAGTTTTGCGCTTGGAGTTTCCTCCATAACCGTATTATCCCTCACTTTACGCCGTTGCCAATGCTGCCCTCACTCGCGGGAATAACGAGCGAGCACAAGAAACATGTAATAAAAACACCCACAATGTCCATTAACACCTGAATGCAAGGTGCTGCATGCTCCCTATTTATACCCACAAACTGAAAGAAAAAAGGTAGTGTTGTGCCGAATAGGGCAGAAATCATCAAGACACAAAACAGTGACATGGATATCGCAATTGTTGAATAGAACTGGGACCAGTAGAAGTAGTACACCCTAGCAAAACCAACTACGGTTAGCAGTAAGGAAATAATGAGGCCGCAAACAAATTCTTTTCTAAGCACTATAAGAAAGTCACGTCGTCTAAATTCGCGCGTCGTCAAGCCAGTGATGCATCGTACAGCCGACTGATTTCCTGCATTGCCTCCGGCCCCTATAATCATTGTAAGAAACATGGGAATCATGACATGACGAGAGATGAGTCCCTCGTACATCCCAAGTACAAACTGAGATAGTGACTGAATTAACAAAAGAACAACCAAAACCACTGTTCTTTGGCATACAACATCAACGATTCCGCGAAAACTCAAATGCAGATTACCCTGAGGAAGCTCTTCCATCACGGAATAGTGAACAGTACGTTCTTCCTCCATTCCATCCACTAACCCATTTTTAGAGTCAGCCGAAACGGACAGTATCCCCGTTTCCGTCATTTCCTACATTTATACATATATATAAATATATATGTGTAACAAAAGTATTTTTTGCAAGACAGTGGGGGAAAAAAAAAACACACGTAGTTGGAGAACGCGACATGGCGCAAAGCAAAGCAAAGCATGCAGACCTGCAATCGTACAAAACATTATGGCACCTTCATCCAAAAATAAATATCTATATTTACCTGCAGAGCAGTAATAGTATTGCTCAGCTCATATCCAACTCTTATACGAAAAAAGAGGAAACAGCTTCTCTGGCGGGCTGCAGCACCTGTTCTGAAACTGCATCGCGCTGGTTGACAAGCGTTCCCCGACAGCGGTGACCCGGAGTACATTGATATCCCTTTTCATCCGGAGTTCTCTCAAGAAAATCTACCAACCTTAAAGCATTGTGCTTTGAGCACAAAAGATCTTTGCATCCTTTTAGCAACAGCTCGGAAGGCAATTCCAAGGGCGTAGAGAGGCACGCCGACGCATCGTAGCAGACGTGGTAGCAGTCCTTGATCAACTCACACTGAGACGTCAACTTTCCGTGTTTGGCGCACCACATTTTGTGATCGGTTTGTGTCCAATCAGAAGAAGTCACTACCCCTGCATTGCGTGGGCGATTAAATGCAGGTGTCCAGTTCACACTCGTTGATGGGGCAGAATGGACCTCTCCAAAAACTTGTTGGGGTCGACTACCTTTTGGTGGGAGGACATAATGCGGATGTGGCACCGGTGCATGAGATGTTGGCACAGCTGCTTCATTGAACTGACCACGACAAGCAAACTGTGGCAAACATTCGAATATCCCCTTGCGAACTTCCTTCATTTGATTTATATTTCTCCGTCGGTTATGGAGACTACAAATAACCATTTCTGTCTCCACACGCTGGCGACATTCCTTGTGGAATTTACAACGCATTTGCCCAGTTTGGCCATCCACCGGCATTAAATCCACCCGTGTTCGCTTCCGTCTATGAATGGAGCAAAATCCCATCTCAACTGTAGACTTACTCCCATGCATTTCGAAGGATTGCCCCAAGAACTGATTAGTATGTCGTTAGGAAGAACACGCTGTCAAAGGCACGTCAAATAAAAAGAGAAAAAACAAAAGGCAAATTGTTACTTCTTTTGAAAGCTTTGGCGTTGGTATTTCAGTTGTTGTTGTTGTTTTTTTTCGTTGCGGCCACGCCCGCACAGAAGAACAGAGAAAAGCATATATATATATATATAATCGTGGGCACATTCTCAGATGCATTAATACATGCGTGCATGCGTTGCGATCAACCGGAGCGAGAGCCCAGATAAAGCACCTGCGCAAGGGCCGCAAAAATTATCAAACAATTTTTTTTTTTTTTTGTGGGAGAAACAGTCATCTTTTTCATCCCCTCCCCTCCCCCCTTCAGAAAAAATTATGTGGTACTTCCCTCCACGACTGATGATCTGACGGGTCTTTTGCTTGCAGGAGCGTCATCTCACTTGCATCATCATCGTTGATTAGGTAAAGCAGTGAGGCAGAACGACTCCACGCCGCGCACGCCGCCCCTCGGGGCCAACGAAAGACGTCGCAATTGTATGACTCCAAGACGGGCGAAACACAATTAAGCCGCACAATATACACAGAACTACGGCAGCAAATCGCCAGCAACTGAAAGGAACGCCCAACACAAGGAGCCCAAACAATATGATGAATAGAGGTATCCGCTCTTTCAGGAAGCGCACTGCGCACACGCTCAAACTTTTCACAGTCCTTTGAAGATCGGTACAGGAAAAAGGCCCCATTCATGCATCCAATAGCAAGAGCCCTGCCTTCATCAGCCGAACTTGGAAACCAGGCAATGGAGGTAATTCCACGACGGCGCGTGTCTACGCTTCTACCTGTCTGTGTCTCCTGCGTGATTTTGCTAACACATAGGAATTGCACAGGTTGGATGTCGTACAAACGTATCCAGCCATCCAACGATGCGGTTGACAAGCGGAGAATACGATGCTGTTCAAAAGGAATAAACGCCACATCGGTGATGACATCCTTTTCAAACCCCCTAATAACAGAATATTTCACTGCATCACACACCATTTTCCCACCATGCATCGTCAGTATAATTTTATACACGTAAAACCACCTATCAGCACCCGCGGTGGCAAGCAAAGGTCCATGCTCCCTGTGTAAGCACCATGCCACACGAGTAACCGTGGCCACATGATCCTTTAAAATACAACATAAGGTCCAGGCACTAGGCTCGTCCACTAATGAATTACGATAAAATATGTTTACTTCCTTGTCACTTGAGCACGTTGCAAGCAAAACACCCGACGGATCTAACGCCATGTGATGAACAAATGTTCGGTGAGCAGTTTTGCAGGAACACATTTGTCTGGACACATATAATCAATTTGTTGATCCTTCACAAAATGGCAAAACAAAAAACAGAACAAAAAATGAATCCCAAGATTAAAAATAGAACCAAACTTCAACAAGCAACTGCCGACAAGAAAATACACACACACACATACATACATACATACATACAGACAAACGTACACCACCGCCAACCCAAAAAAAAAAAAGCAAAACACACGCATGCACAATTCAGCCTCATCTAGATTTTGGTTCTCTTTGCTTCCACCTCGGCTCGTTTTTTTTTCTTTTTTCATGCCACTTTGTGACTGCTGGTCCGAAAAAAAGTTATTTTGCCTCTATACATTGTTCGACTACGACCGCAAGTTTTTCAGCCGCCGGCACAAAAGGTGAGGGGTCAACAAAGGCAGCAAGTGCGAGAAGAAACTTGTTAAACTCATTCCTGGTCATCTTCCCCGTGGCCGCATTAAAGCTGAATAAGGTGTCCACCTCACTATCTAAAAGGCCAAACTTGGCAATCACAAATCCCCTCATTAGTTTCTCTGAAAGAAACATCTGGGTTTTTCTTTCGTTAAACTTTGCAAAGAGGCCATCAAGGGCTGTGGCGTGTTCGTGGAAGTAGTTCACAACACCCTCGTCACACAACGCAACAAAGAGGTCCTCCTTGGGATCAGCGTCATAGTTACTCTCTAAAAGCTCCACCAAACTGCTAATTGTCCACGACGTAAACTGTGAAAGCTTTAGGAGGTAGTTCACCATGTCAGAAACAGACTTAATGCCCTGTGAAGGATACAAGGCGCGGACGACCTGGCGGTCGTGCGGTTCCACAATGGCAACAACACACTTTTCAATTTTGTCCCTCTGTAGGGGAAGACCAGCTGCAGCAAGTTCGCAAAATACCCTATCCAAGTAGTCATGTACGTGATTCAGCTCCTCAGCTGTCAAACAATTTTGCATAGCCTCAATATACTTCCTATTTGACTCCGGGCAACAATGAAGCGAATCCACGCCGGTTGCAACGTGGGCCACCATCTCCTTCCCATGCTCAGTGCAGTCATCTACTGAAAACTCATCCTCGGAACTAAATTGATGCTGAGTAAACAAGGAGCAATGACCACCGCTATTTACGCAAGCAAGAAACTTGAGGGTTAAATCGTACTTCTGTTGATCGTCGCGAACCACATCAACGAGTCTCAATGGTGGCGTCACAGTATTGCAGACGTTCGTCACCATAGCCATAAGATCATCCGGCCCCCACCGCTCAACGAACCGGCCACCCAAGTTCGTTTTTAAAATAAACTGACTGATAGTATTTTTGCCTACTTTACATGTGCGCTTCTGAGCTTCTCGCAAGTAAAACGCCGCCGTATCGGTTATATTTTGTACAGTGGACTGGACATCCGAACGAAGATTCCCAAATACGGGAAGCTGAAATTCGTTGGTGTCGGAGAAAAGATTAACCGTAGTCTCGTTCCAGCTTTTCCAATGCGCTCGGAGCGAGGTCATGGTTTCATCTAAAATGCCTTCAAGAGCCTTTAGCCGATTTTCCGTCTCCTTACAACGCTCCGTTGTTACTTCCAAAGATCGATTTTTCTCCCGAACCTCCTCTAGAATGCGCTCGTGACGACTCTTAAGCACTTGTTCCACAAGAAATAGTTCCTCATACTCCTTTGCGAGTGCATTATGTTTTAAGAGTTTCTCGCGAAGTGTGACCTCGTGCGCGTAGCGGCGCCAACTCCTGATAAGCCCTGGGACTACCCTCAACGCCCCCCCTCTGACAACCAGACGCTGAAATCCCCGCTTCTTTGCCCGAATGTGAGCGCAGAGGCCACCCCAGGCTCTAAAGCACATCTTCAACCATAACTTATCAAGCTTACGAACAGCGCGCGCCATGACTTCCTCTTCCAGTACAACTTTGCGCTGTATCATAGAAGATAACTGGACATGATAATTGAATTTCCGACGAATACACTCAAAGCACTCTGCATAGGGGCGTCGTTGAAGTACCTCCCTATGAGGAAAAGCATACGTTCTTGTAAATAATATCGCAGGAAGAAGTTCGTGTAACGCCTTCTCTAAAAGCTCACCATACGTTCCCAAACCCTTTGCACAACGATGTAGAACAGGCAACACAGTGGCCAGGAGAAGATGTTCTGTAATATCTCCACCGGCGCCATACTCATGCATCTGCTGCAACAAAATTTCTGCAGCTACGAAAGGACTTCGGTGAGTATCTAACACTTCCCCAACGTGATCCGACCACCATTTGATTTTAATTTCTGTTGCCTCGTCTTTTTCTACACCATCAAATGGATCAAAGGCAGCGCTATGCTCTGAATCCACGTTGGTGCCCTCCATTTTTATTGACTGAACATTTCCCTGCTGAGGAAGTCGCATGAGCCCCGGCCAATCAGGCAATTGCCAGGCTTGCGCAGAGAGTCAAAAAAAAACAAAAAACAGAGACCGATGAAGAGACATTTCCAAAATGCGAGAGAAATTCACGACAAACAAAACACCGAGTTGCATCCCACCATTTGTGACGGTAGGAGCCAAGAAAGGAATGTCGGAAGACCACACGCACACACACAAATGGAGAATACGGATGAGAAGAAATACAACAGTAGCCCAAACCACTCACCTTCACCAGAAAAGCAGCCCCACTCTTTTTCTATACTTCACCAAACACAAACACACAGCCAATGCCACGCTTAGTGGCTTAAAACTCCCTGCCGAAGTTTTACCGTGAGTGAATTTTTAAACATTCCTTTGACGATCCACTCCCACACCTTGATGAAAACAACCACTAGCAACAGTGTGAATAATACCCGCTGAAGAAACAGATGAGATTGTGACTGCACACTCAGTTGTGTGAGTCGCTGAAAATCATCATTCAACTTCCGCTGGACAGAAGATGCAAAGGTGACCATCTCTTCTGCCAGCTGTGACTGCTGAGCGCTACGTGCGCCTCGACGAAGCAGTTCCCCCCGTAACTCGTGAACTTCCTCCCACACATTTTTCACAAAACTTTTTCGAAGCCAACGTTCTCGTACAGTAATTTCGTTAAGCATGGACGTTTTTCGGAAAAAGCGTCCTTTTTCCACAGCCAGTTCGTAACGGTTACACATGCTTAAGACAGACTTCTCCGTCCCATCCTTAATATGTTTCCACTCCAATTCAATTTCTTGAAGAGAACGAGCCCTTCGAGCACCACTAGTTTGTTCGGCAGTCTTTGCATTTTGACGATAAACACCACCGGAGCGTCCAAGATTATCATCACTACGAGCCCGAGCGTGTCTGTGTCTTTGAAAGGTCTGGCTTCCTTTTGTATCTGTCTCATGGTCCTTCAATCGCTGAATCAGCTTGTTGTGATTTTCCTTAATTATCTTGTAGGCTGCATTGACTTCTGACATCCTCTCATGTGAGCCGCCCGGTTGGTCAGGATGGTTCAAAACCACAAGCTCTCTAAACTGCTTTGATACATCATCCAAGCTTGTGGCGTTTGTAACGGTAATTTCAAGGACGTCATACGGATTTTTTCCCTCTGGTGTCGAGGGAAGCTCCTTGCTAACGCTAGCAAAGGCCTTACTCTGGAACACACACCGAATGCTTCCGCCAACAGTTAATGTGAGTACCTGACGGAAGCGCAGCATGCCCCCACCCCCACCCTCCCTCCTATTCCTTCCCCCCCACCTCACGCCATCAAAAAAGACAGGCAAAGAAGCAACAAAAAAACAAAAAAAAAACAACAACAACTATGCACGCTCCTTCCAGCGGTAACGTGTAAAAAAAAAAAAAAAAACTAAAGGTATTGGCCTTAGCAAGAGCAATTGTCAAACGGCAATAACGCCACAGATAGCAGAAAAAAAATACGTACATGTTGCACCAAGCCCAACCAATAGTACAACACGAAGTAGCGCAAGAAACGTCCTTCTCGCCTCATATGGCGTTCAACTGTTCCTTCGCCAACTGGATATTCTCCAGAAGCTCAACCATGTCGCAATCTGTCGACGTGGCGGCAACTTTCTTTTTCCCAGCAAACTTTGAAGCTGTCGCCAGATTGTACGTCACACAAGTTCCGTCGGAAAAAACCGTTGTGCGCACTGATCCTCCAAACTCGGATGAAAAAGGAAACAATTCCGCCAGATTCATTACCCCTTCTGCAGAACCATTAACATCAACCCATAAATTTACACCAGCTGCTCGCAGAGGCCTACGGTGAGAACAATTTGCTCTTGAATTCTCCTTTCTCGCAGTCTTTGTTGGAGGCCCAAACACGGTGCACTCCAAAGATTCTTCTCTAATCCTCCCGGGAGCCACCTCACGCCCTTCCGTCATCAAAACCATCACTTTACCTCGTTCTCCTTCCAGGACAGAGCTCACTGTGGCCCTCTCCCCCTCTTGTAATTCACTCACTCTACAGGGACCAGCACCGTTATCCTGAAACAGTAAAAATATAGTTATTCCTTTGCGAATGAGTCTTTCTACCTTAAACCCATGCTTATTACCATGAGGAGCCGAACACACGTAGAATACGCGATTTCCATACTCCACAATATAAAATCTATTCCATGCAAAAACTACGCCGTTCCCTCCTCGCACACCATTTGTCCCCTCCATAGCAGAGCTAGAAACGACATGTCGTCCTTCCTCTGGTGGTTTATCATCAACTCCATCTACAGAAGCTTTGCTCGTGGAAACGGTCGACTCGCGCTTCAAGAGTTCTTCAAATCTGGCATCCAGTATATCTCGTTCTTCGTTTCCAAGAATAAAGTATTCCTTAGCATCCTCTCCCTGGCCAGTAACAATTTTTTTCGCTTTCACAGAATCAGATATCACCGCAAAACGTTCAATCTTTGACGTTTCGTTTACACCAATTTCTAGCACAACACCCAGGCTATCCGTGTACCAAGGGAAATGGCTACGTACATCCGCATCATCCACAATATAAAGCCAGTGACACGTGCAGTGCTTCCACTCGGGTGGAAGTCGCTTCCCGTGAATCGGTTGACAAAGCCAGTAGGTTTCTTCACCAGCCAATGCAACCGCTAGTAAAGTTGTTTCCTCCCCCTCACTAAGCATCAATCTTTTTACCTTTAATGGTGTTATTGGGAGGAACACAAGGAGAAAGAAGAACGAAAAAAAAAAAAAAAGACACCCAGCGAATAGAACTTATCATACTTTTTATTGTGTGGGTAGGTGTCTGCTTTTTCACCTATTACTCAAGACTCCAGTGCAGTGAAAAAGCAGAAGCACACACAGAAGAAAAAAAAAATTCGCAGTAAGAAGTTTGTCAAAATAATAATTAAATAACCATTTATAAGCGCGCAGCTTTGGCTGCCGTGCTTTACGCGTCCTCGTCATCCGATTTTTCACCTGGCGTGTTAGCAGCTTCCTTCTCCAACCGGTGAAGCTGCCTCTTCATGCGTTGATCGGCAACAAGCATTCGCTTCCTGGTACTAACTATCATTCTTTGCGGCGTTGAACGCTCAATTCGGCGGCGTGTGCGACGATCCGACCTTATTTCAAGCATCCAATCCTCAACATCGCTCCCCGACTCCTTCATGACACGAGCAATCGGTGGGATTCGCTCCTTATCATCCTCGGTGAAGAATGTGATAGCCTTACCTGTTTTTCCCGCCCGCCCACATCTTCCAATTCGATGAATATAAGACTCAACAGTAATTGGAAGATCAAAATTTATCACGGTTCCGACGTTCTTAAAATCAATCCCGCGTGACAGAAGTTCCGTGGTGATAATCACCCATATCTTTCCTAACCGGAAATTCATTATTGTCTCATCTCGTTCTTCATGGGTCATCTTAGAATTCATCACTGCTAGATGAAGACCCTGGCATCTTATTTCGTCATAGAGCTCCTTGGTACGCTCGATACTCTGGACAAAAATAAGCACGGGAGGGCAGATCCCCTCACGAAGCATATTGCGTATTGCCACAATTTTACCCAACTCGTTACCACAAAAAACAAGTTCTTGAGAAACTTTCTTGTTTGCTGACGCACGACCAGAGACAATAATACGAATCGGATCCGGACTCATTACGGAACGCGCTATTCCCTCTATCTTTGAACTCAGTGTTGCGGTAAACAGCGCCACCACCTTCTCTTCACACGTGCAAGCCGTAAGGATAGAGTCCACCACGTGAAGATTATCAGTTGTCGAGTCCCAAAGACGGTCCCCTTCATCAAACACCAGATATTGTATATTAGAAAGATCAATTAATTTCTTTTCTATCATTAACAAAACACGCCTGGGTGTCGTGACAAAGATGTCCTTGTTTCGAGTTGACTGTCCATGTTGAACAAGCTTCCATCGTTGGCCCTTCATGAGAAAAAAGGCCTCTCTTTCAATTTGTTCGGCTAGCTCCATTGTAGGCGTTATAATAAGCCCTCGTACCCCCGCTTCTGGGTTAGGAGCGTTTAACACATGAAACATAGGAATAAGAAAGGCCAACGTTTTCCCTGACCCTGTTGGAGCACAAGCCAGAACGTCTCTCTTCTTAATTAAAGATGGAATTGCCTGCATCTGAATGGGGGTTGGGATGCGGTGATTTCGCTCAAATAGATTGGAAACGAGACGCTCATTCACAGAGAGTGGAGGCCTAACAAGATCCGAAAAGTGTTCAATTGGCTGAGGCACATCAATACCCTCCACCTGCAGTTCATTTTTCCGCCACAGGTTTCTTTTTTTCTTTACACTCATGCTTTGAAGAGGAGTGTGTGTTGTGCTGGCGTTGGTTCGAATATTTTGCTGGAATTTCCCTTCTAACGAAGCTGTGCCCTCGGCCGTCGCTGTGGCTTTGGATCCCCCGAAAATGTCCAGCGTGTGACACGGCATAGGTATCTCCATGGGATCACAGTGCAGTGTCGGATTTCCAAGCGCAACAGAATGATCCTTGTTGGCACCTTCTGGAGTGAAGCGCCTCATAGCGGGACCATGTTTTTTGGCGTCAAACCTTGCTGCTGTGGACAAAACGCTAAAAAAGTTCATTGTCGCTCCCTTACAAAGGCACCCCTAACGAAAACACGGAACAAATAGGGAGGTATAATTCAACCCAACAATCAAAGTTGTATGGGGAACGGTAGCATCGACAAGAAAAAACAAAAGCAAAAAGGGGAGGGCCAAACACATCCCTCATGAAGGCATTGCCGTGTTTTCCAAACGCAACACATTCCAGCAACGCGACGATAGCACCGCAGGTGAGAGCAAAACCAGAGTTGGCAGATAAGCAAAATAACTGCAAAACCCTACACAATGTACTCTGAACCGTAAAAACTTCTTACGCAGTGCTTGAAATGCTGCATATGAACCTTGCATCTAGAAAAGTCGTAGTTGGTTTGTTGAAGGCAACGTCCAATTAGACAAGAGAGACCAGCACATTGTGGTGGTGGCTCACCCTCATTTGTGCCCTTTATCTTCACGTCCTTGGCACCGTTAAGGCGCCAAGATACAATGCACTGATCAAACGCCGCGAGTTCAACAGTACACTTCTTTTCCAGATTGAGGTCACCCAAGTTTTGCTCTGTACACCGTCTCCATTTCGTTGCTTCATCATCACAAATACATGATTCCATCGAAAAAACTACGGTAAACACACTGCCATCAGCACAAGAACAAAAAAGAAACAAAGAAAAAATGGAAAACAAATACGCAGATACATGCAGAGAAATCACAAAATCATGGACTTGGATGAACAAAAAAATAATCATCATCATCACTAAGGTGTAGCCACAAGCCACACCACCACTCACCTAAAATGCAGGTAGGAGATTTATTCCACAACATAGGCGCCGAAAACACGGCTTGTTCGCCTCATCCATAATAATGAAAAAATATTAACGAAGAGTGTTTTTTTTTTTGCCACCGTTAAGTTACAAAAGGCAGAGTAATGACATTTTCCCTGGGGCTGGTGTGGGTAGATTTAGATTTGGGATTAAGACGAATTAATGGACAACTTGGCGTGCTTTGCGTCGGATGCTGCGTGGCGTGAAGGACTGAAGTAACGTTTTTTTTACTTTTTGTATTGTCTCTTCAGCTTGGGCAGCGTGGGGCAAAGGTGTGGAAACCGGTTTTATCGGTTGGCCAGGTTTTCCTCTGCCCGCCCACCGAAGCCCCTTAAAACAATTTTGTGCTTTGCTTTCAAAATGTCATTTTAATTTTAATTTTTGAGCGCTGCTACCACAATTATTGTTGACAACTGTAAATAATCATGGACAAAAGAGAGAAAACAGTAATGAAGGACAAAATTCGTGCTATTTACGAAATGAAAATAAAGTTGAATGAACTGCCACCCCCTCGGGCGAGGGGCTATGCCACTGGTCTACAAA
>NW_021705873.1:31769-36069 GCF_003719475.1 Trypanosoma rangeli
GTGGGTAGATTTAGATTTGGGATTAAGACGAATTAATGGACAACTTGGCGTGCTTTGCGTCGGATGCTGCGTGGCGTGAAGGACTGAAGTAACGTTTTTTTTACTTTTTGTATTGTCTCTTCAGCTTGGGCAGCGTGGGGCAAAGGTGTGGAAACCGGTTTTATCGGTTGGCCAGGTTTTCCTCTGCCCGCCCACCGAAGCCCCTTAAAACAATTTTGTGCTTTGCTTTCAAAATGTCATTTTAATTTTAATTTTTGAGCGCTGCTACCACAATTATTGTTGACAACTGTAAATAATCATGGACAAAAGAGAGAAAACAGTAATGAAGGACAAAATTCGTGCTATTTACGAAATGAAAATAAAGTTGAATGAACTGCCACCCCCTCGGGCGAGGGGCTATGCCACTGGTCTACAAAACCAAATGCTGTTGGCACGCAGTCCCACGTAACGTTGTCTGGATGGGACACGCTTTGGCTGTTCCAGCCACAACTTTGAGTCAAGCTGTCATTTTCCCCTCTTCGCATTTCCCCCCCTCACCGCCTCCAGCTAGGATAATAATAAGAGGGCATTAGCGCCCGGCAGCCTCTTCACTAACCATCTGTACATGGTTTTCCTCTGTTTTTTTTTGCCTTAATTTTCAACTGCCGTTTTTAATATCACTAACCAGCAACACCACCGCATCCCCACAACCTCAACCTCACCGTGAGCACATTGATTGCTAGTTGCCACTTCCACCTCCTGCACGGCACACACGGCCAAATGTCACGATCGAGCCACCATTACGGACAATATTAATCGAGTTGTAAATACCAAAACCCGACAGAAAAACAAGAGAACCTGCAGTTATCGTCACTAAGGCCGCAACGATCAAAAACCTCAACTTGTACTTTTTGATGAGTCTCATAAACACGAAATCTCCAATGACTGCACTAAAAAGCCCGCATGCAAAAAAAACCCCCGCGTAGTCAATAAGAAGACGACCCTCAATCAGC
The DNA here is from genome assembly GCF_003719475.1 of Trypanosoma rangeli. Classification (NCBI taxonomy): domain Eukaryota; phylum Euglenozoa; class Kinetoplastea; order Trypanosomatida; family Trypanosomatidae; genus Trypanosoma; species Trypanosoma rangeli. The sequence continues at coordinate 32,762 of NW_021705873.1, forward strand.
AAACTCAGCGCGGAAGAAAGGGCCAAAAACAAGGTTGCAACACCTCCTGTGACAGATGCTTCCTCGGGAATGAGACCAACTTCGTACAGAACAAAGCCCAGCACCAATCCGCCTCCGATACCGAGCATGGCTGCCGCAATCCCGGCCACTACCGATACCAGTGGATACAGAATTGTGGTTCTGGCATTCCAGTAAAAAGTTAATCTGGATCTTTCCATCTTCGCCAATCGATACCGGTACCAGAGAAACAAAATAACATTTGCAATAATCGGTATGCAATAAGTGACAATATACACTCCACCGCCGCATTTTGTACGAGACCTCCATGCAGCAAAGGCCAAATTTACAAGAAAAGAAGAGACCACACACAAAATCTCTAGCCATGGATACTGAGGTTGGTTAAGACTGGGTGTTCCTTCGGGCGTATGCAATGTGCCTGCCACTTCCTCCTCTGAAGATGGAACTGGAATCGGTTCCCTTCTCACAGCCTGATCTTTCCGGTATTGTGCAATCAATTTTAGAGCCGTGCGATACAGAACGATTACAAGGAGGATAAACAATAGAATCGAACGAACCAAGTCTGGAAACACCTTGTTCGGAACCCCTCCAATGAGAGTACCAATGACTCCAAGTGGGATAAGGAGGGTCAGATACTGATAGTTGATCAAAGGGCGCGAGCAATCGGCAGAAGGAAAACGCTTCTGAACGGCGAGAAACACATTCAGAAAGCTCTGTCCACACGTGGTAGACTGAGACAGTCCCACAGCAATATCCATCGGCACCGCCATCAGCAAGCAAAACATGGGGATATGAATGCCGCCACCTCCAACACCAGCCAAGACAGCAATGGAACAAACAACAAATGCACATAGTAGCGCCACACCCAAAAGAGCAGAAAAACCACTGGCAAGGTCTTTAGCAACGCATTCCCCTCCCCTACATTCCATGGCCCTAGGGTAACATTCGTCCGATGTGTTACAAGGGACGCAGACGCCGCGATTAGTATCACACGCAAATGCTCCACAACGCAAACGTTGGGTCACGCGAGAACACTTTTCACACATCACGCCACTCGCCGCCAAAAGGGCAAGCATAAAAACACACAGAAGCTTCATCATCCCGCGCATATGCCGGCACACACAGAAATTATTAAAAAAAAAACAGTGCAGATGGAAGCCTAGAAGAAGCTATATTTGACTAATAGTAATAATAAGAAATAAAATAAAAAACCCAGCTTTATGCGGCAATAATTGAAAATAAAAATGCAGAAGACAGCGTCCCCCCGCTTCCGCTAGAAAAACGCAGAGACACAAATTTGAAGCAAATAATAATAATAATAAAAGAAAAGGCGACCGCACCAAACAACGTATCGCCTGCATGCATCATTCTACAAGTGGAATAAAGCGAACTCACAAAAGCTTCCGACGGCCTCGCTTTAGGGAAAGACGAATCTTCCGGCGACGCCCTGCATTGATTTTCCATGACCTTCCGGCAAAAGACTGAAATGCTCGAATCTGGGTAAACGGCACTCCGTCAGGGTACTGTGGCGTTGCAGGGCCCTTCTTTGCACGCTTAAGATCAAGAGACCATTGTCTATCAAACCACGGATGCCTTCGCTTCCATACCAATGGCTTCCTACGACCACGCTGAGCAGGTTGACCAGTTCCGCACGTTAGTTTTTCCACTTTCGGTATATCGATGAGTAAGGTGGGCATTCTCTTCTCAATACGTAAAACGGATGGGACAGCTCCGGTTGGGGGGGCTCTCACCAGTGCAAAAGTGTACGAGGTCCATTTTACCCGTGGGAGCAAACACCGTGTAATGTTCCTAGATAACATGTTCTTTCTATCTAACAGTGGAGCAGCGGAGCAAGATAGACATAGAGGGGACTTCTACCTACGCACACCACATCGCTCACGGTTAACAGGCGAGAAACGTCAAGCAACGAGGAGGTTTACTTTGTCTCCTGCAAGACACGGGCTATTCCCCTTTCTGCAAATGAAGGTAATCTATGACTCACAACGTTGCAACTGTCCCTCTTTCGTTTTTTTTTCAGCAAGCAATAAGGAAAAAAAATAAAACAAGCACACATGCACAGGGGGGACCCTGTTAAGCCACTGTAGGCACCAATTGGGTGAAGGCGGACCTGTGGCGACGTCATAAACGGTGACGATTGCTGCGAAAGAACGCCAAACAACAGCTCTTACAATGCGTCAAGCTTAGTGGTATACACCTGACACAAACAAGCTGGTTGCATCCCAGACAAAACCTGGAGCATCCAGTGCACACTATACTCCCACATGGACAGCGCAGGTCTCCACCGCAACAGCACATTGACATTTTATGAAAGGGAGATACTAAAAAAAAAAAAAAAAAAAGAATACTGGCACACATCATAAATTGGAGCAGCAACAATAAAGAAGTAATCATACACACAACAAGTAAAAAAAAAAAACGGGGGAAAAAATAAATAAACTAAGCACACGAGCTAAAAAAAAAAAAAAACGATCCTTACAACAAAGGAATCACAATAATAATAATTTCTTCCAGTTAGATCTGATAATAGAGTTTTTACAGCAACACTTCCTAGTACTCCAAACTGATAAGATACTCCGCAATTCGTTTCACTGTGGAGTTGCAATCGGCTGGGTTGACTGCAACGTCGGCTTCTCCCTTCTTTTCAAGATCATGTTGAAGAGATGATGAATCCCCAGGGTTCCCATAGACGGCAATAATGGCTGTCTGTTTCGAGGTGTAGACACACCCACCCGCAGCACCCTTCTTAAAAAAAATATATTTCATTTCACCATCGGTGCCACACTGCAGACCAAAAAACTTCACACCATAAATGGTCACACCAGAAGATTGTACGAGCGGAAAATTCCCCAGGCATTTTAATATATGAGCAACCTCATCGGGCTGTGGGATGTAGGTTCCTCCATAAGCCCAGTAGCTCCCATCGGATAGACCAACAATTGCCGCACTGTGCATGTACCCACTGCCGATAAGACTGTCATCGATATAAGCCTGCCAAGACATTTAAAAATTTACCTTGTTTTTCGTGATTTTTTCACCTTGATAAAGTAGCATTGATTTAAAATAGGCAGAAAAAAACCAAGCAATAGGCCTGGTTGCACTAGATAAAATACAGGTGTGTTATGTGCCCTAAATTCCATACACCTGTGCAGAAATATACACATGATCATTTGTTACTTCAAATAATAATAATAATAATGCCAGCTCAAAATGAGCGGCCAACACCCCAATCAGGGGGCCAACACCCCAATCAGGGGGCCAAATGTGGTTCA
>NW_021705873.1:36094-41710 GCF_003719475.1 Trypanosoma rangeli
CCTTGTTTTTCGTGATTTTTTCACCTTGATAAAGTAGCATTGATTTAAAATAGGCAGAAAAAAACAAGCAATAGGCCTGGATGCACTAGATAAAAAACAGGTGTGTTATGTGGCCTAAATTCCATACACCTGTGCAGAAATATACACATGATCATTTGTTACTTCAAATAATAATAATAATAATAATGCCAGCTCAAAATGAGCGGCCAACACCCCAATCAGGGGGCCAACACCCCAATCAGGGGGCCAAATGTGGTTCATAGCAATAAAAAAAAATGCAATTGGTGTGCTGTTCTTTGTCTTGTTATTCGTTTTTATTTTTAACGTGTGTGCGTGTGTGAGTGTCCAGTATAAAGAAATTATATGCATGTATATGCAGGTTATGAAACAAGTCCGCTAGAAATAATATTATATTCGGATATATCGCACAATTGATTTCTAAACACATGACACGTGCACATGACAGAGACACAGTACTAAGAGAATGAGAGTGAGAGAGTGAATAAGATAATTGTTTTGAAAAATTGTACAAAATAAAGTAGCATGACTTCTGATTTTATATTATGGGTTGACAAACGTTAGCAACCACCCTAATATAAACACTGCACAATGATAGAGCTTAGGGACAAAACAAAGGAGATACATCCCATAACCAAAAACAATACACCTAGTACGTAATTTTTACCGCCAATCCACGAACGTGTGACCAGACTTACGTATTTCTCACCAGAGAAGGAAAACACATCAAAGTTCTCCTCAATATCAAACAAGTAATCACCAGGTAGTAGATCTGTCGTAATAATTCGGTATTTTTTGTCAAAATCCTGCATATATGACAAAGAAGACCATACAATATAATCCTCATCAACAATTGAAGGAATTGGGTGTCCAGGCTCTTCATAGTAATATCCTTCTTTTTGATATGGATCTTCTGCAGTAGGATCCCCACCAAATCTCCAGACCGCGCTGGTTGCATCTTTATCTTTTAGAGGATGAAACAAATGCACATCGCTAGGCAATGCTATTCCTTTTTTAATGCAAAGATTGTTTTTATCTAAGCTGTTGCCTTCCGAATCAAAGGCACTTCCAGCACAAATCAATTTGGACCTGTCAGAAACGCTATAAGCAGTATCACCTTTAGATGCATCCGATAAGTAATATAAACTCAAAGAGTCATTGAACATACTCCAAGCAACTGAACCGCATGGAAAGTAGATGCCATTAACCCTGCGTTTATGATATTCTCCAGGGTATCGAAAAGGCCCACATGCTTGAGAGACAGAATGTGTATCTCCTGATCGTTGTGCCAGATCTTGAGAAAATGCATAACGCCTATAATTCTGATGAAATCCAGCCAGCCCATATTGTAGGTAGATAGGAGAAGCCAGGCTCTTCGAAAGAGTGAAAGTTCTAGTTACATGGGCTCCCGTAGAAAACTTGGAATTATTAAACGTAAATTTATGTGGATACCGATTGTGAGGACCAATTACATATTGATAATTATTTGTTTCGTCATATCGAATACGTAGCTCAAATACCGAATCACTTACCCTAATAATAGCAACACCAATGGGTATAAATACCACAGCCAACACGAGCAGCGTAGCAAACACAGGGTATATAGAATGTTGACAATATTGCCCTAAGTAAAACCGCTCAAACCGACTTTTCTTCTCTGATTTCCTTACTGACTGCTCTGTAGAATCTGACATCAAAGTACGCTGAATCTGCTTTTTAAAAAAGTAGAAGAAAAATATAAGAAAACGCATAATCAAAATAAAATATATAGAAAAAAAAACAAGGAAATAAATAATGTAAAAAACAAAGCAATAGCAAAGACATCTATAAAGGATACGTTATATATATATATATACGAAGTTGCTTCTTTTTTTTTTCAATCTGATTTGTCTTAAATAATTACACAAATCTTTTTCTTGAAAATACTACTTTATCACCTTCTTGAGCTCGACAGACAAGACCGCCTGAAAAATATACAGGGGCCTTGTAGTTGGGAACAAAAACTTCTCGTGAAGAGCGCAAATGCTTTTTTTTTAGACAGTTGTCGTAAATATCACTAAAAAAATGAATATATTCTGCAACTTCTCTGGTCCGAGTCCAATTATCCGCCAGTTCAAGCATGGAAATTGCAAAGGAACCAAAGTCTACTCCAACAGCACCTCTTTTATCATAAGTAAAGTCCTCCACGATAGCTGCACAAGAAGAAGTTGCAACACTAACACTGTCAATCTTTAAAAGATAGGAATAAAGGCTAACGTGAAAAGCCTTGTAATCCTCCTCCAAAACAACACCATTGGATATACCCCCCAACTGTGTCCACAGGCTCTCTATACGTACTCTTATCTCTGGATTCAGAGAAATCTTTCGGCGACATACATCAATCTCTTCAGCAGTTAGCTTCAAATCAAACATCGTTGCTACACGCGTCCACTTCCGTTCTTCGTCACGAGACTGCAATAAAGCACCAAGAATCTCCTCAAGACGATCTTTCTCCCGAGAAGGATCCGAATCTACCACATCGACAACCACAGCAGTGTATGGATGACGCAAACTCAGAAGTACGCGATGAGAGAAGCTAAACAACCGAGGGTTCGAAATAAAAATTCTTTCGGCAAAACTTTCCACTGTCGATTGAGATTTGCCTTTGGGACGACCATAAGTTGACTTCATCAATTCTGTTCCTTACTTAGAAAAAAAGCAACAACAACAACACAAAAAAAAACATGAACAACAAAAAAAAGACAAAAACACATAATTTACCTAGCAAAGCCAAGAAAAAAGCCGAAACAACAACAACAAAATACTGCTATGAACCATAGTAATAAGACTACTAGAAACAATTGCAACTACATAAAACTTCTAGCTCCGTACAAAGCAAATATAAAAGAAACAAAGCACTCACAATAAGGTAGTTATATATATATATATATATATATATATTAGCAAACACACGAATAAACATTTCCAGGGTTTTGATCAGCTGGAACATCCAGCAACCTATTCTCTCCTATACTAACATCTTCTGTAGTCATGCTCAATCCCATCTTAGCAACCTTCAAAAAAGACTCACTCACAAATTCCCCCGAAGCAGCGGAAGTTTCAAAGTGGAGAAGACCGTTTTCAAGAGCGTACAAAGAGGCCTCGTTGTGCTGCACTTGCCGACAATCAGAGAGATCACTTTTGTTGCCTATAAGCATAACAACAACATCCTTTCCAGCAAGATGTCGAACATCGTTTAGCCATTGTGGCACACTTTCGTATGTTGAACGTTGAGTAATATCATAAACAATTAGGCATCCTATTGCACTCCTATAATAGCTTCTTGTAACAGACTTGTACCTTTCCTGCCCTGCAGTATCCCATATCTGTAATTTAACTTTGCGGCCTGCAAGCTGAACGATTTTCGAGCCAAACTCAACACCAATTGTTTGGGCCTGCTGTTCTGAAAAATCATCCTCCACAAACCTGTGAAGAAGAGAAGACTTTCCAGTTCCACTATCACCGACAAGGATAAGCTTGATCAACTGCTGATATTTTTCAGCCATTTTTTTTTTTTCCACAGCAAACTAATTAAAAAGAAAACAAAGAAAAAGAAAACAAAACAAAACAAAAACGGAAAACAATGACAAAAAATAATAATAATAAAAAGAACTCGCAACACCCCCTGACCAAGTTCGCGCCCAATCAAGATCAAAAAAAAGTAGCATGCCGAGGAGGTCGCAAAACCAACCTCGAAAACGGCGCCGGCACCCTACACCCCCGACAATGCGCCCCCGCCGCGGTTGTTGTTGTCGATTTGCTTCGAGGCACCGTCCCTCGTTTTTAGTACTTTTTTCTTTTTTTCAGCCTTCTCACCCCACGCCGCCCTTGGCGCGAGTGCCCCGCTCTGTCTGGCCGGCCAGCCCGAGACCCGGCGCGCCCGCCGTTCTTCCCCCCGCGGGTTCGATTACGCCCGCATTCGGAGTATGGGGCTTGCGGGGCATGCGGAGAGTTCGGGGGTGACGTAGCGGGCGTCGTGTATGTTCAAACGCCTGCCGTTTTTTTCTTTCCGTTGCTTATGTGTATGGGCACTCGCCGAAAGCTGCGGGCAATGGCGCGTAGCCTTGCGACCAGGTTTGTCAGAGTCAGAACCTTCTGCTGATACGCAACAGTTTTATGTATCTGGTTTTTTTGTAAGAGCTAATGGGGCTTTTGTGAAAGATTGGAAATGAAGCCAATAGGTCTTTATTACCTATTGTTGTCGCGCCGCTTTCATTTCCGGGGGAACTGCATTCATGGACAGAGTTGTACGATGTACCAGTTATGCCGCGAACGGAAGATGTAATAAGAAACGATGTTTTCCCGTTTTTTTTTGTATGTAGAGAAACATTATTGCAGCATGGATTACGAATAGTGTCGTAAGCGGGACTAAGTACGGTGGCGTCTTGTCTAAGAACCCGTGGCTCTCTGCAGCATTTGCACCGAAGCAAGAATGAAGTTAAGCACACTGCCATCAAGGCTGTTTGGGAAAATGGGTGCAAATGGACTGAATTGTTGTTAGATGATTTGCCTCCAGAAGCGCAGGTAAATGTATAGAAGGATTTTATGATTATCACGCTGCTAAGGGCAATGATGAGGAGGGTGAGACACCAAAAAAGCAGGGAATGCAAATTATTATTGCATCTTATGTTACTTTGTATGGAGTGACGATCCAGAAGCAGTCCAGAACCCATGACTCTATTATGAACCATATGGAAACTTATTCAAATATAAGACACCCAGAACATCTAGATGAAGAAAAATCAGTGACAAATTGCAATGGGCTTCTCTATCCTTCTTATTCTGCGTCACTGCGAATCACTTATTTTATTATATGAAAAACCATCATTGAGGGTATTGCAAGTGTTTGTCACTCATTTCAGCGAATAATGTGCGACCCTGCGGGTATTTCCCAGTGTTGCGGCATTACAACCAGCACTGTACATATATTTGTTTTTGTACTATGTTTTTGCACACAAACGTCTGATTGCACTAGGTGTTGGGGGTTTCGTTCATTGCGCATAATACAGAACACATTGCTCCACCAATTTGCAAAGGTTTCTGTGTTCACCCACATGGCCCTTGGCGAGGCCCTGGGCGGCCTTGCCGTGGTGCCAGGGCTCGGTGCTTTGCGGAGGGGGAAACCAGTAGCCGTAAGTTGGTGCCTTCGACTTGTTGTTGGTTGATGGTGGCGGCGGCCGGGCTTTGCGTGGCACCATGCCCAGGAGGCCCGGGAGAATTGTGATGGATTTCCCACCCAACAACTGCAGATACCGAGGTGTAGCGACATCTCTCGCACTGAGGATTCATCAGTGACGGCTTTTTTGGCCGTGCGGGGTGTGGAGTTGAACCTGGGTCCCGTCTTGTGTGTCACCCAGTGTAACGCTGGCGGGCGCAAGCAGGAGAAGCGGATCTTCCTGGAGGTGGGGATGGAGGAGGGGCAGGCTTGGGCACGCGTTCCGTTTGAGGATACCCATTTTACTGTGAACGAGTGCGAGTGTTTTTGTTTACGTGCCTGGAGTCACTGGGTAGGAAGCCGTAAGGGTGGCTTGAGGCGCACTTGGAGCGATGCCTGCGGGG
>NW_021705873.1:41735-44343 GCF_003719475.1 Trypanosoma rangeli
TGTTGTATGCTTGCAGTGCGGTGTTACGGTGACTGTTGGAAAAACACATCGCGGGCACATGATGGCAGAAGGCGCGATAGGGCGGCTTCCCGGCGCTGGACGGAGTCTGAGAGGCTCTGAGTGCACCGCGCACAAAAAAACCAGTGCCTCCGGCAGCGCCCAGGCCGCCGTTGCGAGAGCGAGTCAATCAGGCGTCCCCGACCTCAGGTGCCGGACGTTTGGAAAGCGTAGCAGAACGCGGCACCACTCGCACTGACGCACCTGTGCGTTGCGGCGATTCACGTGTCAGGATGGGTTTCATAGAGGCCGGGTTGTGCACTGGGCAATATGGTCGCCTGCAGTGCCCGCGCTGGCGCAACACACATCCACCCACTCAGCTGGCACTGCGTACATGATTGTGAAGATTGTCCTGACTGTACTTTGCCCGGCTCTTCGCATTCACAGCGACTGCGGCACGCACGATGGCGGGGAAGTGAGACGCAGCGCTGCAACTACGGTGCTTGTGTATATCTTTGAGCGAGCCCTGTGAGAGTAAAATCAGCGCACCGTCTCTTTTCCTGTGTCTTGCCACGGCCTTACTTATCACCTGACACATGCAGATTGACTTTGGCACATCCAATCGTGATTATATTACTTTTCCAATATATATTTTTGGACAATTTCAGCCGGATGGTTCCATGCGGGCAACGGCCATTGAACGCACCAGTGCTGCAGAGCAATGGCTTCCCAGTTGCCCCGGACGTATGTGTTATTAATACGCTTCTGCCAGCTGCTGTTGAGTTGTATACTCTCACCAGCGCTCACTTGTCTTCTCCTCTGCTGACTGTGCACCGTGTCCGCTTTTCTTCACTTTTTTTTTGCCGTAGGAATCCACAGGCTACGCACCAAGAGAGTTTCAAGGCAGCGGGTATGGCGGTGCGTTGGGGCCGACGAGGGGGCCGTGCGCAGTTGGGCTTGCGACCCTGTGCTGCGCCGTTGTGCCTTGCCGTCGTCTCTGTTCTTGTGCTGCTGCTGCTGTTCGTTTTTCCATGTGCTGGTGCTCAATCTGCGGCGTCCCAAAGCATCGTTAAACTTGTGGTTTTTCGCTTCAATATTCCAGAGCTTGAAAGCTTTTCCAGAAACATCGTTGCCGGGTTGAAGGCTTCGTTGCACTCACGGAAGTTCACTGTGGCGGACGGTGTGCGTGTGGAGATTGTCTACAATAACACAACGTTCACTACTTACCCATCTGATCTCTCTGTGGCGTTGAAGGACGAGCGTATTTACGCTGTCGTTGGTCACTGCGGTGACAAACTGTTGGAGAATATAAAGAACGTTCTTGCGAAACACGACATCGTTGCTTTTGCCCCGTTCACTGGGTCAAGTGTGGTGCGTGGGTGGAACCCCAACATGTACTTTTTGCGCGCTGAGCCTGCTGCGGAGCTGCTGGCACTTGTCCGTTACGCCGTGAATGAGCTGCGTGTGCTTCGGCTGGGCTTCATGTACCTGCGGGGCGTTTCCTACGGTGACAACGAGTATGAGCAGGCACGGCGTGTGATGTCGGAGGTGGGCTGCGAGCTGAGCAGCATCTTCACCGTGAAGAGTGCTGTACGAGGTGAGGCCGACCCGAAAGAGTTCGATGCTGCGTGGGAGCGGTTTGCTGCGACTCGGCCGCAGGCTGTGATTGTGTTTGGCTCGCCGATACGAGACACCATGAAGTTCATCAGGAAAATGCTGACGGACGATCGCACCGCTGGCGCGTACCTGCTGGCTCCCTCGACAGTGCAGGACGTTGTTTTGCGCACGTGGCGTGCTGCCGTGGCTGATGGTGGTGTGAAGTTTGTGCCCGGGCAGGTGGTCACGACGGGGACGAACCCGCTTGCGAAGGACACACAGTATGAAGCCATCAAGGAATTCCAGGGAGTGATGCGGGACTACCTGAGGAGCAGTGGGCAGACGGACTACAACGACAGCGACCATTTTCTCAAGAATGACGGCGACGGCGAGTTGATGGTTGATGGGTGGATTACCGGCGAGGTGCTCGCACAGGCGCTGAGTAACCGTAAATGGGTGAGTAATCGCAAGGCGTTCATTGCATCTCTCTTCAACCAACGCCGGTATGTGGTGGGCGACCTTGTGATTGGGGACTACGGTTGGCAGTGCAAAGGCGCGGCGGCATCGCAAGGTGCCACCTGCCGCTGCAACCAGGGCGGCCGCACGGTGTACATGAAGCGGTTTGTGGAGGACTATCGGGCCAGAGATCTGGATCGAGGAATCTTTGTTCTACCACTATCAGAGTGTCAGGCTTCAAACTTAACGTTGCTGACATCGCTCAATGGGCTTGCCTTTTTTTTTGTGGATATTCCCTGGGTTGTACAAGTTATGACGCAGCTGAAGTTTGGCTTTTACGGTGGAATAATGAAGCACGATACTGTTTATATTAATAAGGGGCAGCTCAATGTGCAGTTAATTTCATCTACAAGCAACAACGTTAGTGCTGCACTTGAGGCAGTAATGGAAGCGCAACGTCTTCATGCAGTTGTGGGTGTTGTGACGGAGGCGATGCTGGGCGTGGAGACTGTGGCCTTCATCGACCCGCTGCAGCTTGAGCCGCGGCTGAACAGGTTCC
>NW_021705873.1:44368-48093 GCF_003719475.1 Trypanosoma rangeli
GCGACGTGTTCGTGGCGGGGCTTGCGGCTGGCGACGTCGCCGCGATCGCGAGGCACGTGGCGTCGCATGGCCGTGTGCGTGTGCTCGTTGCGTTCTCCGAGTTTGCGCTGCTGCACGCCGACTTCGTCGCTGCTTTCGATGGCGGTGCGGGTGCCGACCGCATTGTGTTTGCGACGAGCCTGCCGCACTGGAACGACATGAAGTCGACGTCGGAGACCACCCAAGATTTCATCCGCAGTGTGCCCAACGCCGCGGAACGGACGCCGCTGTCACTGAGGGCTTTCGCTGCCACGCGGCTGCTGCAGACTGTTCTCTCGCGCATGCACAAGGTGACTGCTGGGCTACTGGCTGACTTCTTCTACAACAACGTGGCAATCACCGTGAAGGGCATGCTGTACGGACCCTTCACTGACGGCACGGCGTGTGACGCAGATGACGGTGCTGGGTGCGGTAAGAACTACGGGTCGACGCGCATTTCTGTGTGGTCGCTTGCCCGTGCGCTGGACCCCGCCGTGCCCGTGCTGTTTCCCGCTGTGACCCCGTCGATGGAGTACACGGAGCCCGGTAGCTGGCTGACGATGGCGCAGCTGATCGGCATCATCGTCGGCGTGATGCTGCTGCTCATCATCATTGCGGCTGTGGTGGTTGTGGTGCTGCATTTCTGCCGCGACTCGCGTAACAACGCGAATGCGCCGAAGGAGCCGACAGACCCCGTGACGCTTGTGTTCACCGACATCGAGAGCAGCACGGCGCTGTGGTCCGCGTGTTCCGAGGTGATGCCCGACGCCGTAGCGACGCACCACCGTCTGATCCGCGTGCTGATCGCGAAGTACGGCTGCTACGAGGTGAAGACGATCGGCGACTCGTTCATGATAGCGTGCAAGAGTGTGTTCGCCGCCGTGCAGCTTGTGCGTGAGCTGCAGCAGGTGTTTCTGCAGCACGAGTGGGGGACGACTGCGCTCGACGCCGCGTACCGAAAGTTCGAGGAGGGCCGGGCGGAGGAGACGGAGGGGTACGTGCCGCCGACAGCGCGCCTGGACGCCGCTGTGTACCGGCAGCACTGGAACGGTCTGCGGGTGCGTGTGGGGGTGCACACCGGGCTGTGCGACATCCGGCGCGACGAGGTGACGAAGAGGTACGACTACTACGGCGACGCGGCGAACATGGCGGCACGCACGGAGAGCGCGGGAAACGGCGGGCAAGTGCTGCTGACGCGTGCGGCGTACATGGCTCTGAGCACGGCAGAGCGGGAGGAGGTGGATGTGACTGCGTTGGGCGCGGTGGCGCTGCGCGGGGTGCCGCGGCCCGTGGAGATGTACCAGGTGGACGCTGTGCCCGGGCGCACTTTTGCGGCGCTGCGGGTTGATACAGGTGAGGAAGCGGATCTTGACACCGGTGTGTGCGATAGCATTGCCTCTGGCTTCACTCGCAACACCTATTATGATACCTCCGTTTTGTTTCTTTCGTGCTTGGTGAGTCCGTATGCCCTTCGCCAGCGTGCTAGCCTTCTTGAGTCTCTTTGCACGAAGTGGCGCGTGCGGGGGGTCGAGCGGGGGGCAATGTCCTGCGACGAGTACTGCGCTGCACTGGTGGATGCGCTTGCGAGTCGTGTGGGGCGTGTGTTCGGTTGTCGTATGGAATCATCTGCATCCGTTTCTTTTTTGCGGTCTGCTGCTTTGTCAACGGGATCGATGCGTGCGCCGAGGGGGTGGCAGAGTTCCACTTCCGTTTTGTGGTGTGCGCCGCCTCCCGTCGCTGAGCGCCAATCCATTGCGCTCCCCACCGGTTGTGCGGCTCGGGCACCGCGGGAGTTGTGTGTGGGCCCCGCCGGTATGCGTCCGGCTATGGTGCGAGGGATCGGGCGGGGGGTGCGTATCTTTTCTGACTCCTCAGATGAAAACTTTGTGTGCTCACGCCCACCGCACGTGTGAGGCACATGAATTCGGTGTGACTTGCCGGTCGCCCCTCTTTGCTCCGTGGGCGTGTTTGCGTCTTCCCTCTCGTGACGGGCCACCTTCACCGGGTTCGGTTCATCCCTCACGTTCTTTGCACGACGTGAAGGCACGTGTTTTTTTTTTTATGGGTGTTGCGGTGGCAGTCTAAATCGGTGTTGCAGGTTGCGTTTATGTGCGCCACCGCGTCGATATATCAATGCGTCTCTCTCTCTCTCTCTCTCTCTCTCTGCGTGTGTGCGCTACCGTGCCGCGAGCGCCCCCTGTTTGTACGTTGCGGGAGGGCGCAGCAAGGGCGTTGGTTGTGTTTTCAGTTTTGTTGTTTGCTTGTTTTTTGCCTGGCCACACGTCGTGTTTGCCAGAGTGGGGTCTTGTTTGCCGCCGGTCTTTGTGCCTCCCCTGTGCGACCCATTTTGGTCTTTTTTTTTTGCTCTGTGTTTACTCCTTTGACTCGTTTTTTTTATGGACGTTTTTCTGGGCGCCGAGTGTTTTCCTCCGTGCCTCGTTTTTTACTGCGCTCACCCCGCCGCCGTCGGGGGGTGGCCAGGCGACGTGCTCGTGCACACAGTTGCAGCCAGTGCGCCCCTATTGCCCTCACCGCGGCGGCGCCTGCGGCTGCATGCGTCTGTGTGTGTATTGCAGCGGTGTGCGGCCCTTCAGTTGCGTGTCTTTTCTTTTGTTCTTGCTTTGACTCTTCCGTTTCTTCCCGCAGTGGCGAAATGTGGCGGTGGATCTGAGGTGCGCTACGGCTGCCTGGCGCCAGCAGCGTGCTTTTGGGCGTTGCCCACGCAATTGTTGAAACGAGGGGTGTCAGTCTCAGGGCTGCACTGCTGTAGGGGTGTGGCGGCGGTACTGCAGGCGACGCACCTGCAGCGGCGCGGCCCTGGCGGTTATGTACGCTGCGGGGGTCCCGTATGCGGCGGTCATCAGGTGCAGTGTGCCGCGCACATTGGAGGAGAGGTGATTGCGTCCGGCTTTTGTCGCGTGCGTTATGTGCGCCGCAGGGGCCTGTCGCGACGATGGTGGCTTTTGCTGTCGCGTCCACACCGCGGGGTATTGGGATGCTTTTGTTGTGCGCGGGTGAGCACCATGTGCGGGTGTGGTCTTTTTCTGGTGGTTGTGCGGCGGCGTTGCCCACTCCTTGCTGTCGGCGGTTGGTGCGTGGCTGGTGGTGCCTACCGCCGTCTCCATCGTTTGCCAGTTTGCTCGTCTGTGCCCACCGCCCGCGTGTGTGCTGCTGCAGTGCACGGCAACTGCCTGCGCCTGCGCCTAGCAGCTGCGTTGGTGCGTTTCCTACATGACCATTGACGAGGCCCTGGGCGGCCTTGCCGTGGTGCCAGGGCTCGGTGCTTTGCGGAGGGGGAAACCAGTAGCCGTAAGTTGGTGCCTTCGACTTGTTGTTGGTTGATGGTGGCGGCGGCCGGGCTTTGCGTGGCACCATGCCCAGGAGGCCCGGGAGAATTGTGATGGATTTCCCACCCAACAACTGCAGATACCGAGGTGTAGCGACATCTCTCGCACTGAGGATTCATCAGTGACGGCTTTTTTGGCCGTGCGGGGTGTGGAGTTGAACCTGGGTCCCGTCTTGTGTGTCACCCAGTGTAACGCTGGCGGGCGCAAGCAGGAGAAGCGGATCTTCCTGGAGGTGGGGATGGAGGAGGGGCAGGCTTGGGCACGCGTTCCGTTTGAGGATACCCATTTTACTGTGAACGAGTGCGAGTGTTTTTGTTTACGTGCCTGGAGTCACTGGGTAGGAAGCTGTAAGGGTGGCTT
>NW_021705875.1:0-8450 GCF_003719475.1 Trypanosoma rangeli
ACTCCGTATGCATCCATAGGCGTACAAAAAACAATGACAGCAAGAACAACAGTTAATGCTCCACAGCCATGTACACAAATGCATGTAAGAACCCCACAACAATACAGTTCCTTTTGCGCGAGGACACTTTGACCGCTCTGCTTTTCCTCCCGCACCCGCATTATTGTAATACAAAACACAACTGTGCACCACAGGCACAGTATTGATACACACACGTGCGTATAGAACAATATAAATAAATAAATAAATAAATAATAGCAGGAAAGGAGAAAGAAGGGAAAACACCCACACATTCAGAGAGAGAGAGAGAGAGAGAGAGAAGGTGAGCGCTAGGGAGCGGGATATTTGTTCTATCTGTTCTTCAATGTTGCCTCCTCCTCCTCGTCCCCTCCCTCTCCTATGCGGAGGCATCAAGCCAACACCTTCGCGGGAGTGACGGAGAGGAGAAGAGGAGGGCTTGGCGGCGAAGCCTGTCCTCCATCCCCACCGCAAAACTGAGCCTCACTGACATGAATCACGTGCTGAAGAAAATAAATAAATAAACAACCACACGGTGTGGTTGTGTCCATGTATCTTTGTTATCTGTTAGCATTCATGCATATAAGCGGAAGGAGTGAAAAAATAACAATAACAATAAAAAATAAAATAAAAATGTTCCTCTCAGTTTTTCTTTCTTTTTTTTTCGGTTTTCGTTTGCCCTCTGCTATAGGTGAGAGCAGCAAAACAGAAGCGCATAACGATGACAATGACGAGAAGGAAGGAGATTGTGAGAGATGTTTCAGACATGTTGGCCATAACATAAAGCAAAACGCGTCCGTTAATTCAACAAATTCCCGCAACAGAGGCGTGAAAATTCATCAACACCCCCATGTGTATGCCCTTATATATATATATATATATAAGGGCATATACATGGGGAGACGGATTTCGCTTCAGTGTGTTTAAGCCAGTTCATGTGGCGTGTTTCCTTATCGTGTCATGAGCAGTTCCTTCCTTTTTTCTTTTCTTTTCTACCTTTTCTTTCTTCGCCCTTTTTTTATTATTTATTTCTTCTTGGCTACTTCGCTTCTAATACGCGCACACATCCGTGCATGGCTAGTCCGCATCGGAGTCGCCGTCCGCCGCTGTTCAACCAGTGCAATACAGCGATCCGGGGAGGGGAGGGAACATCAGAGGGGTGAACAGCGCGTTCACCCCCTTGTCCAGCGCGTATCACGACAAGCTGCTAGACACCGTCCTCGTCGCCTCTACAATGAGGGACGACGAATAGGCTGCCGCGGTTGCGGTGGCCGTTGTGGGACCGGGACCGCCAGTTTCGTGCGTCCTGGCTCTTGAGAGACGACGCGTCTCGGGGCAACGGTTGGGCGGCTGCGGCGTCAGGGGCGCGATGCGGCTCTTCACCTGCGGGTCCCGCGGCAAGAACGTGGGCAGAGTGAAGTCGGAGGGACGTATCCGGCGCAGTTTTCCTTTCGGCCGCTGCAGACGCGTGAGCTCCGTGTCGCCGTGCAACGGTGGCCACTGCGTGGGTGTATCCACCCCGGCGTCGTGGGGGCTGCAACTACTCGCCACCATGGACCCACTGTGAAGCTGGGAAGAGGACTGTATGGAGGAGACGAGCGAGAAATCACTCACATTCGCATCCCTGACATCGCCTATAATACTCCCTGCATGACAGTCCGCACCGCGGCCGGTGTACCCCGCTTCCTGCAGCGCGGTGCTCAGGCTGTCAAAGGAGGAGCTAGGCGGGGAACGGGAATCGGCGCCAAGCGGCGGAAGCCAAAGCATCCCGCGGAAACTCTTCACACTGCACTTGGTGATGCTGTCCTCACAGGGCATGATCGTACCGTCAAAGGCAGCTGTGCTGACGAGGCTGCACTCCTCAGCACTATTTTTGCGCGCCTCCCGTCCCATAACCCCCGCGGCTGACAATCCGCCGTCGTTCGCAATCGCCTGGTTACTGAGACGGCCACGGTGAAAAGAGCCGTGCTGTTCCGTTGTGACGGCACAACAACTGGGCATTAAATGAATTTCACCTTCCTCCTTTTTATTTACATACGGAGACACAAGCCGCAACGCGTCTAGTGCGTCTTGCCCTCGCTGCCCCTCTGTCTCCTGCTGCCACTGCTGTCGTTTCTTCTCGCTGCCAATAATGCCGTCGTTATCGCTACCGTGCCCATTGCTTCCACCCTTCAAAGTGCCCACCTCGTTGCTGTGCGTTGAGATCTGTCTAGATGAGTTACGCAAGGTCGCCTTGTTGGATTCCGCAACCGCCCGCGCCCGCTTCATCAACGTCTGAATGAAGCACTCCACCACGTGCCGCGCAGACGCCCCATTATGCAACAAGGACGGCACAGGCAATGGCGCGCCACCGCACCTACCATACGGCGGATACCGATTCCCTGCCGTGCGCTCGTCGCGCCCCGCCTTTACATGCCCGTGCATCGGCTGCAGCAGGTGGTGGTAGATATTGCGTCGAGGTCGCCTCTCGCAGTGCTCACGCCGTGCGTCCTTGTTTGTTGCATCACTGCGGTGGTGCTCGGTATTCACAGGCAGAAAAGCGGCGTTCGTTACCGCTGGTTGCTCTCTGCGCAACGCTAAAATGTTACTCGTACCCCCGTTGCCAGAGTTCACCGCACCACCGTGGCATTCCTGCAGATGCGGCCTTATCTGCCGGCACAAGACGACCACGTCCCCGACGTCCGCAGAGGCGCCTGCGTGATGATGCAGGCCCGCCCTACTGACGGGGTCTTGTGAAGTCCAGACACCCGCGTCATGCCGAACCAGTTCATCGTGCGCAAAGAACGACCCGCCCTTCTCTCCTGCGGGGACCGCATCCTTCGGCGGGGCTGTCACGGCCGCCAGCCTCCCACCCCCTGAAGATAGCGCGGCGGAACACAGCACATTCGCCACCCGCAACAGCCTGTATCTTCGGGCACGACTACCAGGTGTCGCCGCAGTAACCTCCTCATTGCCGCCACCAAAACGTCTGCCGCGACTGCCCTCCACCTTGCGCCTGCTTCCGTGGCCACGGCAGGCACGGGGCGCCTTAACCTGGAAAGCCCCGTCCACTGCCACCTCCTTGTCCCTATTCGCTGCTCCGCCAATCAGTGCGGCCATACACTCGTGACGTGTTAGACGCACACGACGACGGCTCTCCGGATCGAGGGTCCCATGACGGTGCCACACCCCACAAGAGGCACACAAGCCCATTTGAGCCAAAACCGAAGCGACAAGTTACAGCGGCGGGTGATAAGGGCCTGCCTTGCTCGCAAAGCCTGCCCACACACTGGTACGCGTCCACGTGTATGCACGTCTGGGTTGAGAGAGAGAGAGAGAGAGAGAGAGACAAAGCTCCGAGTGCTGCTTGCTGCTCCACCCTCGTCTTTACTTTCCGCGAGCCCAGTGGCCGCACCCAAAGAAGGAAAGCGGGAATATACAGCGAGACAGTGCACCCACCCTTGCAGCGCACAAAAAGTGAAGGAAGTGACAAGGGATAAACAAAGGCAGCATCATCATCGCGAACATTGTTGCCTCCCTCTTCCCCACTCCATGACACCACACCGCAGCTCCTTTCCTATTTTCTTCTTTCGTTGTCCGTCCGTCTCCCTAGCACCGACGCAAAAGAGGGGGGTTAGACTACATTTATGGAAGCGCACCCACCTCCAACAAATCAGCGTTTGGGCGAAGGACGTCCTCGGATGGCCGAATTACCTGCATACGGGAACCGTCATGAAAAAAATTAATGTAAAATAAAAATAGATGTAAGTCACCTACTGAAGTGGTCCACGTACTCCAGAAACACAATAACCTCACATTGCAAGTACACAGGCGTGCATACACCTCCCCCCACCCCCTTCTCTCGTATGCACACACACACACACACATGCACGAACAAATGAAAAATATAACAATTATGCAACAGTAGTTTATTCCACTAAACAGACGGTGATGTGGCCAGCATGGCCGCTATGTGGGCCTGCGTATTTCACTCCTCTCATCACACTCCCTCCCGTACTCACTCCATATGTAGAGCAAGCAGCGACATACACAAATAAACCTTTCGGTACACGCTACAATCATGGGGCAAAGCTCGGGTAGTTCGCCAGGAGCAGGGCGAGTCGCTCCCGCACCTCCTTCGTTACAGCGGACGGGACGGTGGCAATGGCGTGCTGCAGCGTACTGTGCGCGGGATCCGCAAAGGGAGCGGCACCCACGGCCGTAATGAGCTCCAATGAAGACTTCCGCGTCTTCTCAACGTTCAACGCCATCGTCTTCTGTACCTCCGCCCCAAGAACATGGGGGGCATCACTCCAGGCATCCATGTCGGTCACCATGGCGATGACGAGGTACGCCATCTCCGCCTCGCGTGCCAGCTTCGCCTCCGGTGCCGTCGTCATCCCGATCAGGTGCCCGCCCAGCTGCTTGTTCATGAGGGACTCCGCCTTGGTGCTGAACTGCGGCCCCTCCATCGTTACAATTGTGCCGCTTTCGTGCAGCTTCCACCCCTCCGTCCCTGTGGCAAGGCCGGGAAACGTGCGGTGCAGGACATCCCGGGCGAGAGTGCGAAAGGCCTCCGAGATAGGGAAGGCGTAGTCGCAGTGGACGACGATGCCGTCTTCAAAGAATGTCGACTTGCGTGCCGTGGTGCGGTCAATGATTTGGTCCACCAACACGAGGTCGCCAGGCTTGTATTCACTGGCAAGAGAGCCAACGGCGTTGATGGCAATGAGGTAGCGTACCCCGAGCAGTTTCATCGCGTACACGTTGGCGCGGTAGTTCACCTCGGACGGGTTCACTGTGTGCCCCACGCCATGGCGCGGCAGGAATGCGCACTGGACGCCCCCGACCGTCGCCACGCAGACATCGGCGCTTGGCCGCCCAAAGGGGGTATCGATGGCGTAGTACTTCGCGTCGCCCAAGGTGTGCAGGTGGTAAACGCCCGATCCGCCCATGATGCCAACAAGCACGGGGCTTCCGTGTGGGTTGCTGCACTGAGCCATGACGTCAACGGTGAGGAGTCTGTTTCTGCTGCAAATCGTACAATGCCTTGATTCAATTCCCGCTGCGTTACTTTGTGGAGATATGTGATGCGCACAGTTGTTGATAGGTCTTCCAACAGACACACACGCGCACGACACCAACGTGGGAGAGAGAGAACAAGAAAGAATAGGAAAGGAAGGAATAATATACAAAAAAAGAGTACGTGACACTCACTCAGTCAGCGCGTGTGCGTGTGGGTCTCTCAGGCGCAGTGTGTCCAGGCATCCACCCACCCAAAGGGATGCACCGAAGACGTCACTCATCACTTCCCCACCAGTTTTCCTTCTATTCCCATATCTTCTCATTTCTGTAGGGGTGCGCTCTTCAAGCGCAGCACCTTCGCTACCATTACCTTCCCTTCCCTCCCCCCACCACTTGCGTGCTTAATCGTCACTTCCTCCCCTTCTCTCTCCCACCGCCTGCCAAGAAACACTGCCCCCCTCCTCCGGCACAAACGGTTCTCCATCGTGCAACCTCACTTAGACGCACCGACCAGTGATTGCTCATAGCCGTTGTCGTCCAATGTGTTGTGTCTTGTACTCTAAAAAGGCGGAGAGGTTCTCGGCTACCTCGCACCAGTTCGCCGCGTCCTCGACGCCGGGGAGAACAATGCGGTAGTTCCGCTGCGTCTCCCGCACCATCTGCTGGCGCCTCTTCAAGTATGCCTGAAATGGGGTCAGGAACGACTTAAGGGCAGCGTGAACACGGAGTGGAACGTATACAGCATCGTCGTGCGTCTCGTCAAGGAAGAGGTCCATGATGTGGTTGGACGCCTCGCAGCGCACGCGCCACTGCGCGTCGGTGGCCGCAATGTTCGCCATCCACCGCCTACGCGTCTCGCCGTTCTCGCCCTTCGCTGCCTGTGGCGGTGGCGCGGCTGCCGCCAAAGCCGCTGCAGTGGTGCTCTGCAGCGTATCATCTACCTGAAGGATGCCCAGTGCAAAGCGTGCCGCCGCGGTGGTGGCCTCCGCGCTCTTGAAGGAGGTGCACGTGGCACACACCACTCCCACACAGGCCTGCTTCTGCAGCGGTGTGGCATGCGTGTCCCATGCAAGTCGCGTCACGACGTCCACGTCAGCCGCCGTGGCGGCGAGGTGGTTTGTGACTTGAAGCGGTCCACCCGCGTGAGCCGCCTGCTTTCGCTGCAGCGTCCACAACATCTGCACGAGTGACTCTAGCTGAAGGCGTAACAAATTCATGGCTGCCGGTGTCGTTTCCAGCACTGTTGTCACTCCGTTGGCGCGTGCATTGACGTCTCCTGCTACCGCCTCTGCAAGGAGCTGCGAACGCAGGCTTATGGCGTGAATGATGGCGCGCCAGATGTGGGCCGGCTCCGCACCAAGACCTGACCAGGGGACCATCATCAACAACGTGTTGGCCAGGCTCCACACCCCCACCTCGTTGGAAAGCACCAGAAGCTGAAGTTTCGTGATGAAGCCGCCTGTTCCAGAGGTTCCAGCGGCGGCGCGTAGTGCCCGTTCCACCATGACGTCGTCCTCACAGTTTACGGAGCCGAAGGCGGAGACATGCGTGGTTTCCGTGTTAGTGTTTGGGTTACTGTTATTGTTATTACTGTTAGCGTTTGTAGGTGTTAGTCGGAGGGCGTCCTTCATTAGCTTTCCCACGACGTACATGGCGTTTGTGCTGTACAGTAGGCTTGCCTGAGGATTACGCTGAAACGCCGTTTCATCATCGGCGTCCGCCTCGTTGAGACTGCAGATGGCGTCCACGGCGGCATGCAGCACATTTACCGCAGCCTGGTCGCACCGCAGCCGCCACAAGGCACGCTGTACGAGAGCAGCACGGTGCTCCTCCCCCAGTGCACACTCCTGCAGCAGCAGTGGCACCGTACGACGCCACTCACTGTGAGGCGGGTGGGCATCTAATACCGCCACCACTAGCGGCAGCACTCTGGCAGCGTTCGCCGTGCTTGAGACAGAGTTCATAAGTGTCCCCTGCACACGCAAGGAGACCTGGCACAACTGGTAAAGGATATTTTGACGGCCGGTGGACAACAGCGTGTCGTCCTCCCTTTCCTCTTCGTTTTCTCCCCCCGCCACTGCCGTAGCAGCAAGGAAAGGAGACGTCAACACAACGGAGGGTTCCTCCTCCCGCAGCCAAGCCATGATCGTGGTGGCGTCGAGGGAGCTTGTGAGAAAAGCCTGGTGAGACGCCATCATCTCGGATGACTGCAGAAGCGACGCCAGCGCTTCATTCTCGTCACTCAACACGTGCAACACCTCACTCCCTGCCACAGCAACGGCAGCCAAGAGCTCCGCCTCACGTCGCTTGTACTGGCGTAGCCACACCACGCCACTCTCCACGGTGGCCCGGTACAACTGTGCGGGGTGCTGTAGAGTTTCCCAGACGACGCTGGTTGTTGCCTCTAGCAGGGACAGTAGCGTGCGCAGAACATGGGGTGCAGAGAAGGCCTCCGCCACGTGCTCATTACCCTCCACGCAGACCGCGATCAACTGCAGCACCTCCTCCAGCGCGCGGGCGGCGACCACAAACGGCGCGTGGCGAAGGCTATCACGCATGTCACCCCCCTCCTCGTCCTGCACAACCGCGGGCGGGACCAGCGGCGCATCCCGGCGCGCATTCTGCACCGCGTCCCATGTGGTCATCAGGAGCGCAACCAGGCCATCACGGAACGTGACGCCTCCTTCGTTGCCATCCTGCGATGCACCACACATGGGAAATTTAGAAGCCGCCAACGCGTCCACTACGACGTCCTCGACGCTGTTCACCACAAAGTTTCGCAGGGCCTCTGCGGCGGCCGTCTGTAGGTAAAACACCCCAGCGTGAGGCTGCTGCAGCGATGCCTGACTGTTTGTTTCATGAGGCTGGCCAGCCGACGCGGGCGCAGCTGCGGCGAAGAGGATCTCCGTGAGTCGCTGCGGCACGGCGTGCGCCAACAGGTTTGCGTGCTGCAAGGGCTGCAGCGCGAAGGCTGCCACATCCGCGCAGCCCTCCTCTACCACATTCCAGTCTGTCGAGGTCAACTTCGCCACACACGGAGGAACCGGTGGCGGCTTCACAACCGGGGACTCATGAATGGCGGTGCTGCTGCTGTCACCGGCATGCCGCGTGTTGGGTTTTGCCGCGCGGGATTTTGGCTTGTGCCCCTTCCTTGCGTGGCTGCCCATGTCACTTCACCTCACGATGCTGCTCTCTCTCTCTCTCTCTCCCTTTTTGTTCCTTCCTTGTGCCATGTGTAGAGGGTAAAGAGTGGGGAAAGAGAAAGAGGCACTAAGTGTCAGAGGCCCACCCCGCTCATGTGAATCTCGCGTCGGCTCGCGTGTCCCACTCGCTCCTTCTTTTATTTATTTATTTCTTTCTCTCTCTCCTACACACAGACGCCTGCATATATATATATATATATATATATATATATATATATATATATG
>NW_021705875.1:8736-14090 GCF_003719475.1 Trypanosoma rangeli
CTTCTCTCTCTACTACACACACGACGCTCTATATATATATATATATATATATATATATATATATATATATATGCTCTAAAAGAAATCCGTACGCCGACACTTCTACCGCATGATGCGGCCAAAGCACGACTTAACTGCATCCCTAGCAAAGGGAATGTACGACAAGACGTACCAAATCATTGCCCCAGTCTGCACCAGGCAGCACACCAGCACCAGCAGGGCATTGTGTAGCAGCAGCGCGCAGAGGATGGTGAGGACGATGGAGACGAGGTACACTGTCGTCGCGATCCAGCGCTTCTCGTCAAACATGCGCTGCAGCTGTGCCATGGGGCCAGCGAGAAACAGCAGCCCCGCAATCGAGACGACGTTGCCGAAGGAGAAGAGGACACTAAAGAGGACAAGGTCCATCTGAAGAATGGCAATAAAGCTGAGCAGAGAGAAGAACATGCCCAGACCGACACAGCAGCCGCAGCCAATCAACCGATGCTTCCAGGAGAGGGAAGGACACAGCGACTCTGATTCCTCCGCCTCAATAACGCCCCCACCCCCCAACGCGGAGGTCACCCCGCTGTTGGACACAACACTCACAACGCTCGTCAGTTTATCCATTTTTCTACCCACTCTACCCCCTCCTTTTTTTTTTCTACTTCTTACTCTTCCTTTGCGTGAGTTGCCTGCCACCTTAGCACACGCGTACAGTCGGGCACGTTCTCTGCGCCCAACAACTACAGAACCTCCCACCCCTCCCCCCACCCGCACCCACAACGAGAAAGTGAGGAGGAGAGAAAAAGAAAGAAATAAAGTGAAAGCAGCCGTCTCCAGCAGACGGCCCCATATTTATCGAATTACACGTATACATTACATACACACATACAACCGCGGATGTAGGCGCCTCCCCGGCGGTACTCCGCCCACGCGCGGCAATCTCACGTCATTTCGTTTCTTACTTGACTCGACTCTCCTCTCGCCTTCTCTTTTTTACCCGCTTATGCCCCAACGTGTTTCGCTTTGGGGCGGCTGAAATCCGCACACTTGTGTGCGCCCACCTTCATACTTTAATGTAGCTTTTTTGTTTGCCTTCTTTCTCTTCCTGCGCTTATCTCTCTCTCTCTCTCTCTCTCGCCCGCGCTCGTGCTAACTCCCGCGGACCGTGTACTTCATGAAGTAGTCCATAAATGGCACCTCCGCAAATGATGAGTCGCGGTGGTCGTACAAGTACCGACGTGTCTCGTAAAAGAGGGAGGGCTCAAGCGGCACCTCCAGCACCGCCACCGTGTCCTGCTGCGCCTTTTTCCTGCTACCGCCGAGCGACTTCTTGTTCATTGCCACGTACTGCGCCATGATGTCCTCCGCCTGCTGCCTGTAGCTCCGGCACGGCACACGGTGGGCGGCGGCCCAGTGGGCCCGCTGACACGTAGTATCGCAGTAGTACACCGCCCTGCAACTACCACAGCGCAGCAGCGCGCCGGCACCGTTGTGATCGTCGCCGCCAGCAGCAGCGTTGACGCGTTGTTCGCAGTGTGCACACTGCCGATGACTGCTGCGGGCGACAAGCGGGATAAGGTGCAGCATAGTCGTGGAGGCGTCAAGGAACATCAAGTCGTGCGCCTGATCCACGCATGCAGCGGACCACACAACGGCAGCCTCCGCCCCCTCCCCACGCCGAACTTCTGGGAGAGCCGCTAAAATGTCTTTCAGCGCAATGCACACGTCCTCGTCCATTTCACGGACACCCGTAGCTTCGCCGCCGGTGGTGTTGCCCGCATTCTGCCGCCGCGCAGTGCGTCGAAGAGCCACAGAAGCCGTGCCACCCGTTGACGACGATGCGGCAGTGGAGGGGGAGAGCGATGTGGTGGTGCCTTCCTCGACCGTCTCCGCCCCAATGAGCTCCTGCACAGCCGGGACAAACCATGGCAGCCGTGCAAGAAACTCAAGGTTTGCCCGTGCGTAGTGGTTGATCTTTTGCACCACATCCTGCTGCGGGGAAGGCACAAGCGCGGCGCCCAGGGCGTTCTTGGCGTGGCCACCAGGACGAAGTGGCGTGAGACTTTCAAGGCGGCACAGCTCCCCGAGCAGCGCGACCGTCTCCCAGCGACACTCCTGCACCACCGCACTGTTGCGCTGGGCGAGGAAAAAGGCGATGCCCTTCAGCACTGCCTCGCGACGGCGGGTGTTTGCCTCCGCCACTAAAACAGACTCTGCAGTGCCTGGGCCACCGCGATCCTCCGCGCTGCCACCAGCGCCAAGCGACGCGGTTGGATGCACTGGCGTGTGCTCAAAGAAAAACAGCTTCACACTCGGGTGGAAGGCGACAGTGCTGAGAGCAACCAGGTAATACGCCCGCTCCTCCATAGCCACATCTGGCCGCGTCAGGCGATCGTAGATGTGGTCGAGCGTCACAGGGTCGGGCCTGGGTGGGGGTGGTACCGCGGTGTTTTTCTTCTGCGACGGCATTGGAGGGCGCGCCCGCCTTTGAGGATGAATGGATGAATGTGTGCGATTGGCTCTCCTTCGGTCGCTTTACCCCTGACGATGTCAGAGTCTCTCAGCCCACAACGTTCTCTTCTCCCCCGCCTTTCAGTGGCTAGCTGTTGGCATTCACACGCGCATGCTCAAAGAAAGAGAGAAAAAACGAGAGAGAAAGAGGAAGAAACGAGTCAATTGCACAGCACCCCACACTGCCGCCCTCTGGCGTAGCAGAGGCATATATGTATGTATGTACATATGTATGTATGATATCTCCTTTTCTCTCTTTTTAACCGCTAAAAACGGCAGCAGAAGAGCACACGCTGACATGGTCTTCCACTGCACCGGCGTGACCTTCATCCCTCCTTCGCTGCACTGCCATTCTCCTCGCTATCTCTTCGTTTATGCCGCCACAAAATCACGTAGCTGCCGCAGCCACCGCTCGTACTCCATCTGTTCCACCCACACTGAGTACTGACCCACAAACTCGCCAAACTGGTCGTCGATGCAGCGCTCCGCGAGCCACGCCTGTATCCCGTCAAGCACCTCCTCCTCCACCTCGTCTAGGTTCGGCCCAGGGTAACCGCCGAAGATATTGTTGTAGTGCACCTCGGTGTCTGTCGGGGCAGGAGAGGCGGCGTTACCGCCCACGTCATGGGACTGTGCCTCCTTGCCGTGAGGAGGCAACGGAGACTGAGCACATGGGGCAGGCGTGTATGTACCGTGAAAGACGACGTGGTCGACAACTAACTCCCCCTCCACAAAGTCGGCTCGCACCTCGATACTCTGCTCGTACAGGCCGCGCTCCTCCGCTTCTCCCTCGACGGTGTTGGTCTGGAAGGAGGAAGTTCCATGGACGACGACATCTGACGCCCCGGCACCTCCAACGACGCGTTGCACAAAGAGGGAGAAGGGAAAGTGTTCACCCCGCACGTCGCACTCCGGGTCAAGCGAGGGATCCCGCGTAGTGAGCTGCACACGGATTGTGTGCCGCTCCATCGCACGCGGCTCCGTAGGGGTGACAGGCGTTGGCGGCACCCACCAGCGGCGGCCGTAGAAAACGCTGGTCCCTGGTGCGTGGTACATTTCCCACCCGGACGGCGGCGGCGGCGGCCCCTCCTCCTTGTCGACCCGCAGTGCCTCATCCTGCATCTCCTTCTCAATGCACTTGAGAAAACTATGCTCGGGGAAGTCGGACGGCGGCAGCGCACTGCGAGGCAACGCCATTCCACCGGAAACACCCACCCCGTCGTCCTTCACCCTCCCACCGTCATCGCCATTTGGGCCGCTGTCACTCATGAAACGACGGGCATGCTGCTGCTGCCTTGGACAGGATGACACGAACACCGAGAATCGTAGAAGGCGCACGGGGGTGGCGGGGCTATTCAGCTGCCTGTGACGCAAAACCCGTATGGAGCGCCGCATTTGCACTATAAATAAGCCTCCTCCTTCGATACCTCTCTTACTTGACTAATCTCTGTGATGATGCCGGTTGCCCCTTGTAACGTTTGTGTACAATAAATGTGCAATCTCCCCCGGCCGCTATACCAATCTATCTGTGTTCAAAAATAAATTATGATAGCGTGTGAACACGCTTGCAAGGTACTCGGCGCTCTCATTTCATAAGCGCACCCGAAACATGAAGGCAAAAAAGACAACAAAAAGAAAAACACGCTGCATATACGCATCCATTCATGGATATCCACGCAAAGTAAACAACAGCTACATATATATATATATATATATATATGCACACACAAACACAAAAAATGAAGGATGGTCAAGTAGCTGCGTCAGTCCAACGATCATGTGTGTGCTTGTCTGTGGATTGGTGCCTCTCCCTCTCTCGCTGTGTGTGTGTGTGTGTGTAGGGGAGGGGGGGGGACGCCTTCTCCCTCTCTTTGGTTGCCCAGACGACACAAGACACTACAAGCTCCCTTCCCCTCCTCCCCTTCCAGCAACAAACAAACACATACATCAAAATACGTACCTGCAACCACATACACACACAAAAAAAAAAAAAAGAAGTCCGCTTCCGCTTCTTTCCCTCTTCGTTGGATCCCTTTTCGGCCTCCCTCATTTCCACTACTCATCCCGGAGAAGAGAATCGCGTACACCCGCCCACAGAGAGAGAGAGAGTGGGAGAGGGATACAGATGTACACTTATCCTCCTCATTCCGTTCTTCTACTCAAACTCAAACAAAAACAATATATATAAATTTTCCTACCCCTTTTCAGTTTTTTTTTCTTCCCTCTTTTTTTTTTTCATTCTCCGCTTTGAACTGCTACTGCTACTGCTACTTCCTTTCACCCCCTTCTTCTCCCTACCAGTCCGCACCCAGCTGCTAGCAAAATTAATCCATGGCAAAGACGGCACCGCGGTTCTTCCACTGCCATCCGTTGCGGTGCATGCGAAGCGCGTACGTGCCGAGAGAGAAGGCCCACCCGCCCACGCCCCAGAAGGCTATCCGCAGGGCAAAGCGCCAGTGACAGATGCCAAAGAAGTTCTTTAGCGCAAAGTGACCCATGCCAAACCACATCCCCGCGCACTGCCGGTCCACGTGGCGGACCGGCGACTGCAGCATGAAGGGCGCATACGGGTCCTGCAGTTTCGGGTCTGTCCACCCGCGCCAGCCGGCCGGCTGCGCGCGGAAGTTGGGTTCGTGATGAGCGTGAAGTCGAAGTGTGTTGAAGCGCGTGTACGGCGCTGCCCGCTCAATGGCGGCGACAGGGGCGATGGCGTGCAACCCGGGGGCGGCGGACGCCTCCTGGGCCGAGCGACGAAATACGGTGGCAAGCATATTGAAACGGCTTACCTGCTTTCTGCTTGCACGGATGTATGTAGCGTATATATATATATATATATATATATATATATATATATATAT
>NW_021705875.1:14115-36475 GCF_003719475.1 Trypanosoma rangeli
TATATATATATATATATATATATATATATATATATATATATCTGATGTATGTTGGCAGAAACCTCAAACGGAACAAAACGCAGAGCAAATGCTCTCAATTGAAGCTTAACCAACGATGCTGCTACTACTACTAAGAATCTTAGTTGGATGCTTACCGCTTATAGCGTGCACGACTAACCATGGAAAACAAAAAAAAAACGAATACAATAAGAAGAACGTATAAAGGGCAGTAGAGGAGTATAGACCCATATCGATGCATGTATTTATATATATAACACGTTGACAGCGACGCAGAAAACGTGGCAAGAGGCACACATCTCCCTCTCCCACAACGTCTCTCTTTATTTCATCTCGTTCTGTCTCTCTCTCCCTCCCCCCTTCCTTGCCTCGCCGTGTCTGGCAATGACGGCAAGTGGGCGGTGACTCACAACCCACTCCACCCAAACAAGAAAAAAACAATCATGGATAACAAACCTTGTTTGCATCACCATCATCTATGCACTCAACCAGGCTCCACGCACTGTTCCTCCAACGGCGTCGCGTGTGGTACCGCAATGCAACTTCTACCGGCCGCGTTATCCACACAACTTCCGCCCTGGTGGAAGTGAGGCGGCTGCCGTCGTCGTCGTTGTTGTCGCAATGACGCCCTCGTAGGAAAGTGTTCTCGCCGTGGGAACATTCTGCAGACCACGTCTTCCGCGTCGTTGTGCGCAATGGCCTGCGAGACTGCTGCTGCTGCCGCCGTTACCGTCTGCCGTCCCGTCGATGGTAGCGTACAGCGCAACAAGCATGTCGGAAGAGAGCACAACGACGCCGTCACCTCGGGTGCTCCTACCACGGCGAACGTGCCAACTCCCGGCCCTGCGCGACGCACAGAAGAGTTGAGAGCCAGATCTACCCCACCCTTCGCAATGACGCCGCCTGGGGGGCGTTGCGGAGGGAAACACGCGGGGGGTGCTTCGCCTGCCGCAGAAATGTAAGACGGGGGCCTTCGCTTTCCGCCGGTTTGGACGCCGCAGCACGAATGAGGGGGACTTTCTCCGCATCGGTGGGACGACCACTGGAGAGGTGTCCAAGTCTGAGGCGGTTATGCTGCCATGGATCAGCCGCGGCGTGGAGTCCGCGGACGTTGCGGCCGCGTCGTCAAAGAACTCACTTGGAGGTCGTATGGAGGGGGAGAAGCTTCTCCCACGACTATCGTTGTCTCGCGTCATACTTCGTTGCTTGTTTTCATCGTCCACTTCCGCTCTCCTCCCTAGCCGCACCACGGTCTGCGCGGGCATCGGTGTTTCATTGTCTTCCCCCTCCGCAGCATCAGCGTCCACAGCGGTGGGAGATTGGTAGCAATGACGCGGGAGAGAGTGGACGCCCCCGTTCCCGCTAGCGACAAGCTGCGGCCATGGCATCGCCGCCTCCACCCCTACGCGACGCGGTCCACGGTACTGTGAGGAAAACCGGCCTTCCAGTACCCGCTGCCTCGCACCCATGTTGCACATCCCCTCTTGATGAGCGTCCTTGTAGCTCTCGGTCATGCCCTCTAAACACTTGGGCGACTCCTTTGCCACGGAGCTCCTGGTGCTGCGCCGCGCTGGCATCGCTCTGCTATCGCCCACGGAGCTTTTTCTAATGCTCTGCCCCCTATCTTCCTCAGTGCCACTCTGCGGGGCCTGCAGGGCGTGCGCAGATTGCGCCTGCGGTGCCACTGCGCGACCACCCACCGCCGTGCCGGTGCGCTTTGAGCGGACCTCCACCAATCGCCGCAGCTCCCGTCGCATTGCCAACCACACATCCTGTGACAAGTGCGGTACTACAGCCGCCAAGCGTTCATGTTCCTGCCTAATCTCTTGACGCTTCTTTGCCCGCGTGGAGGCCTCTCTACAAAGCGTACTATTTGTTGGACGAATCGGCAGGGCCGCTTTACCGAGAGCCGGGTTCCGCTGCGAGACGCCACCGTTACCCACCACACACCTCCCACCCTCCGCCCCATTCTGCGTCCTTCTCTGCCGCTGGGCTTGTACCTCTTCCCCAGACGCTCTTGAGATAAATAATGAGGTACGCCTCACGGTGCCATTCCCACGAAGATCAAATGCAGAAAAGGCTGAGGCTCCACTGTGGAGGGCGGTAGGTGTGCGAGTTAATGGTGGCGTCGATGTTCGTTTTCTGCCTTCCTGAGCGGCACCACCTCGACCACCAACACCACTGGTAGCGGTCTTGGTACGAGGGCCTCTCTCCTGCGGTGCGGTTTTCTCTCCTGACCTTTGCGGTGTCTTACCATCGACGGTGTACGGCGACGACGCAGCTGCATGCCGCCTAATTCCCATGGGGAAGTAGGTGGTGTGCGTTCGCTGCAGCCGCCTCGGGGATTGTGGAAAGCACGGCGCAGATGGCGTTCTCAAAGCTACGCGTGGCTTCTGTGTCGGCGTGGGTAGCGCCTTTACCGCCGCAGAGCGTTTACACTGCTGGGCGGCAGTGGTAGCGTGCGCCGAGGCAGAGGTGGAACAAGCGCACCACCGCTGCAGCGACGTCATGTTCACACGCGGGGCGTTAGGGGCCTCATGCGGCGTTGGATTCAGCGAGGGGGGCCGCCGCAGCAGGTCCATCGCACCCGCTTTGGTTTCACGAGGAGCTTTTTTTTTATTGGGGGTTCTCGTAGTTCTTGCATCCGGCCGGGCTAAAATTGCGGCCTTCTTTGACGCCGGAGAGAAGGCCGTGACAGTTCCCATCGTGGAGGTTGTTTGACGTAGCAACGCTGCATTGACCTGCCGCTGCGGTGTGCAAGGAGGGCCCTGCTGCTTCTGCGGGTGGGACTTCTTTTTCCCAGGCTCAACATTCACATGAAGCAGGGAGGCGCCCCTCGTATAGGTGAGGGAGACAGTGCGGCGGCAGGTGTGTTGCGGTCGTTGTGGCTCACGCCCCCCCGGGCTAGACCACGGTGCCGTTGCGCTCTTGCGAAAACCGCTCGTCGCGAGCACCTGCGGGCGTTGCCGCTTCATCGCACTACTGTGGGCAACAGCACCGTGCCCCTTCTTCGCCCTCTCCGGGGTGGCGGGCGGCAATCGCGCTCGCAGCGGAGCCGTACGACTCCGCACCCCGTGTTTATCTGCAGCGCTGTGGACGTCCCCTGCATGCGAGGGCAGGGCGCCAAACGCCAGGCGCTGCGTAGCGGACCGCAAAAGGGGACGCTGCTGCTGCTGCTGCTGCTGCACCTGCTTTTGGGTCTTAGTGAGTCGCGTGGACGCTGACACCGCGGCGGTGTGGGTCGCGGTCGTCGCCGGAGCAGACGGAGGTGGAGGAGGAGGAGGAGGCGCCTCCCGCATCGCGTTGTCCGCCGCTGTGCCTCCGTTGTGAACGCTGACCTTGCCGGAGTCCCACGGTCACCAACCGCACGCAGAGGGGAACCGAGGGGAAGCACCGGTCGGGTGGTCCCTCGTGCTTTCTCGCTCCTGCAGTTTACAGGGAAAGAAAGAGAAACAAACACAGAACACAATAGAAAGAGAGGAGGGGTGTATGCGATGAATCAAGTACAGCGGCGATGCGCCACCCACCAACCATGCGGGCCCATCCGCCTTGGGCGTGTCTGCCGTGTGGGGTTGCCACGCCTCGAATGTCGACGTCACATCCACAGAGAGAGACGAGGAAATAATACATTCAACCCAGCTTAAAAAAAAAAATACACACACAAAGACAAAACTTCATTGATGCTCGAGAAACAAACAAACAGACACAAACAAAAGCAAAAAACAAAAACAAAAAAAAACATGCAAATCGAGTTTGACGACCAACCAACGATGTCAAGCGGACAACATGAGCAACATTGAAAGATTAAGAAGCAGAAATGCATAACAAACAACAACGACAAAAATGATGGGAAACACACAAACATGCCGCCATATAAATACATACATCCATGCAGTGAACAATGACAGAAATGGATAACTTACGAGTGTCCTCACAATTAGACAAATCAAATAAACCACGAGGGTCACTCGTCCACTTCCTCCTCCTCCTCGCATACACACACATATGCACGCATGTATATTCCTGCGTGTGGGTTCTCGGCTCCTGCCACACAAAGGATGTACACAGAGGCGTATTTGCATCCCACGCGCTTTTCACTACTACTACTACTACTACTACCACCACCACCACCACCACCAGCAGCAGTAAGAACAACAAAACCACCTCCACCCCGTTCCCCTTCCCTCCTTGTTTTTGCCTCTTCACACGTTACATTTTCCGTCTCACGTGAAGTACACACTTCCCCCCTCTACTTCTTCTTCTTCCTACATTCGTCCGTATTTTTGCCATACTTAATAAGGTTCCTGTGCTCTTTGCTTCTTTTCAAAAAAAAAAAAAAATATTTTTCTCTCTATCACACCCTCCTAATATTCCACGCAAGTAATTCCATCACACGCCACTTAGGTGTGTGTAAACATATATATATATATATATATATATATATATATACTAAGCAATTTCATGGCTTGTCTTCCTGCCCTCCCCACATTGCGGGACGTCGCCTACGGCTGAATCATGTCTTCCACGCCATACTGCTCCAGCAGCCGTACCATCGATGACCTATCCGCCATGAAGTGGCACGGTGAATCGAGGCTTGTCACCTCCTCCGCATCACTGCGATCATCATCATTGCCGCCATTGCCGTCGTCCTCAGACGCTATTGTAGGAATTAGGCCTGTATAACTGCTGGGTGGCGCACTCGTGCCACAGCAGGATAACGACTCGTCAGTGGGCACGCCATCCCTCTCCAGGATATTATCCTTCCGCTGATGTATGAAGGGTACACATGCGGAGAGCACTCCCAAGACGTTGGTGGAATGGCGGGGTTGCCACCATGGGGCATCGGCCACGCGACGTCGCCACAACGTACGGCTACCTGCGTCACTCCTGTGTGAGTAGTGGGTTCTTCTGCTGGGCCTCCTCACGAACCAATCAGGGGTGTCCGCGTAGCCCTGAGAACACGCCCCACCGTTAGGGGTGACGAGGCTTTCGTGAAGGGGCGACATGCTATGCAGTTGAGTCTCCACTTCTAATAGCTTGTGCCGCTCTTCAAGAAAGAAGTCTTCTATCCGTTCACGTTCTCTGCGTTCCTCCCGCAGGAACGTTGTATACTTGACATGTTCGCTCTGCACGCATGCGGCCTCCATCCCATTCTTTCTGAGCACCTCTAGTAGCTTATGGGGTGAATCTTTTTTCGTGGTGTCGTAGATGGCCCCGTCATCCTCCTCATGGTTGCATGGCAGGCCATACATAATATGTGAAAGCGTGAGAGATGGAGTCTCGTCTTCCTCCTCACCCGCGGGCCGCTCACCGCTAGAGGAGGTGCCATGCTTGTCGTTGACGCGCGCCCCCACCTCTGCAGCCGCCGCCTTGTCCATCTCCAGGGTCATCGCCCACTGCTGTCCCGCCACGAGAGCACCCAGCTGCTTTTCCAAGCACGCGATTCGATTCAAGGCGAGCTGCAGCTTTGACCGTAATTCCTCCTTGGTTTCATTGTGGTTGATAACCGGCTGGTTGCGTATCCGCTTGGCGCGGTTGGCGAACTGCAGAGTAGAGAGGCTCTCCGCCGCATCCCGCGGCTCCGGGGAAACGGTGCAGAGCAGCGTGGTGAATGCGTTGCCGCCGATGCTCTCCTGCAGGAGGCGTGTGAGCTTGGAGTCCCGGTAGGGGATGTGCGTAAACTGCTCCCGCTCCTTTCCGGTGGCCGTCAGTTTGCGAATGACGTTTCCAAGCAACGTGAGGGAGAGGTTAATTATCTGGGCCTCCTTCAGCCGCTGCCCCTCCGCCCCGGTCACCGAAACTCGCTCGGAGCCCGCCAGGTCAACCAGCGTCAGAAGCGAACTCGTTCTGCCCCCGCCTTTCTGCCCCAGCCCCTCTGCCCCCCCCCGCTCCCTCCTCAACGCCCCACTGCTGCAAGGCGACAAACAAAAAAAAGTGGGAGCGACTGCTGCGTTCATTCAACGAGGTAGAGCCGCGTCGGCGCATCCGCGTGGCCCGCAGCAGCACCTGCATGGCGGCGTCAAAGGAGCTCACCGGATGCCAGGAAAGCCCACTCACGGCAACGCCCCAGCTGGGGTCCTCACAAATTCTTAACTCGCGTGCTGAGGAGGGCACCGACCGCATGAAGCGCGATAGTCGCGACCACGCGGCTCCAGAAATGCAACGCGGGTGCGGGCTCCTCCCGATGTTCTCCGTGGGCTCTACAGCGTCGGATAGGAAGCCATCCTCAACTGTCGGCAGGGGTACCGTCCTGATCGCAGTGGCGGAGTTGGAGTGACTGACGACGCTCGCGGCATGGCTGGAGTAGTTTGACGGTGAGCACTCAGCTAACAAATCCCGCATCTCCTCCTGGTAAAGCTCCAACGCCCCGATTTCTGCATACCAACCAGGCCCGATCGGCCCCTCACTGTCCCCATCCTCGTCTTCCTCCTCCAGGGCATTCCTGACGAGGTCGCTGGAGTCTTTCTCCTTTTCCGGTTCCATTGGAAACTTCTCCTGCAGCAAAGTGAAGAGGCCCTCCAACATGCGCGGCATCAAACCAAAATCCTCCACCTTCTGCAACCTTTCAGGGACGCCACCGGCCGGCCCAATCATCGAGTGCGTCTTACCGCTTCCACTTTGCCCGTAGCACAGTATGGTGGCGTTGTACCCCTTCTGCAGGTGCCGCAGCATTTTATACCCAACACACACCATCGTATCGTTTTGATTGGCGGACTCGCCAAGCGCGGCGTTGTAGGTGAAGAAGGTCCTTCGACCTTCGTGCGACGCAGCTACGGCAGTGGTCTGCCGGGAAGACACAATGGAGGATACACTTCTGGGGGTATTTACCAAAGCCGGTGACTCCCGCAAGGGCGCCGTGTACTCCACGATACCGGTGCCCCTGATGACGCGGCAACAAGGCGGCATCATATTCTTTGACACCTTCGGTCGAACCCGCACGATGACGCACACTTTGTCCAGCTCCAGTTCACTGAATGTGGGTACGGCGGCCTCCTCAGACGCCACGGAATCCACTGTGTTGGGTGCTACAAAAGGCGTGTTCAATTTACGCTGGGAGCGGGTTCCCGCTGCTGCGTTGGTGCCGTAACTATTGCTGAGGAGGAGAGTGCCTTTGCGGGGCTTCGCCACGGCGCCTGCGGCACCAAAGACAGCTTCCAACTGGGTACTGTCGTAGATGCCGCTGCTGCTGCCGCGCGACATCGGCGTGCCCTTGGACGCGGGCGAGCCCAACTGCAGCCGCAGGGAGCGTCTGAGGATGTTGGCGGGCGGGGTGGTTGGTGGCGTAACTCTGCTGTGACCAAAGGCGTTTGGCAGGGACGAGGTGTTCGGCGTGTCGGTTTTGGCTTGCCCGCCGCGGTACGGCGGCACGGACATGAAGGTGCAGCAAATAAGAATAAAGAAAAAAAAACAAAGTCAACAGGAAAAAAGGCAACTAGTTAAATACTCCCACGGGCCCGTCGGCGGTGAGTGTGATGGGAAAGAGGACTGCTGCTGAAACTATTTGTACCGCTACACCTTCGCATAGAAAGCAAGAAAGAATGGTGGGGGAGGAAAAAAGCAGCAATTCCGGCATCTTCATTTGCTCTTTTTAATTTAATATTTATTTATGTGTTTGTGTGTCTGTCGCTCACTAGCCCTCTTTAACTCAGGGAAACGCCAGTAATATTATCACAGGCAAAGGTGCACAGTGTCATGCACGTATGTGTGCATACATTTATTATGCGCCTCACTGTGTGGTATGTGCAGCACCGCTGCTCACACACTCATGTGCGCTTCCTTTTTGTTTTGTTTTGTTTGAAGATATTTTACTCGCCCCCTCCAAGAGATGCAACAGCTGAAGAAACTCGGTCTAAAGACTGTAACTACACACAACAACAGCACGCGGCAAGAACTGAACGAGATCCATGTATGCATGTGTTGTGTACATGCGCCTCGCCAGTGTGTGTGTGTGTGTTTTTTTTAGCATCCAGAGGTCACCACCACCGGCTTGCCGCTCTTGCGGTGCACGCGAAGCTGCGTTGGGTCAAAGCCCTTTTCGTTTGAGCGGAACACCGCCCACGACGGAGTCGGCGCTGCGTACTCAGCAGCCGTAAAGTCAGTGCGCCCGCTCCTGGCTAACGCGGTAAACTTGTCGTAGTCAATCCACGTGTGCCACACCCCCTGCACAAGGAAGCGGCGCAGGGCAATGAGAACGCAGCAGCTGTGCTCGTGTTCGCATGCAATGCAGTACGGGCCGCTAGACGCCGCTGCCGCTGCTCCTCCTTCCTCTGTGGTGTTCTCGTTGGTATTATTCTCCTTGCTGTTATCCGACGTCTTATTCTCGTTACTATTAAACTTGGCCCTTGCGGTTGCTGGTTCGGGCTCCTGACCCAGCCATGTTCGCTTGTCCTTGGGGGCAGTGTCGGCGGCCAGCGCCGCGCAGAGGTCCGCACAGAAGCGTACCACCTCCTCGTGGCGCGGCACGTTCTCCTTCATCGTGAGTGTGGAGGTGGCGCTTGTGCCGCAGTACGTGACACCTTTGACCTCGATGAAGTCCGGCCATCCGAGTCGTACAAGATGTGCGTAGGCGGCAACATTCTCCGTGTTGTACTGATTTACTAGCGTCAGGCGAAACACGGTGCGCTGCGGCTTGCGACGCAGCTCCCGTATGCAGGCCAGGCAGCGTTCCCAGTAGTCTTCAAAGAGTGGGCGGTCAATGCGCTTCAGCTCCTCCGGCGTGGGGGCATCAATGGAGAGGTACAACTGCGTCACCGGCTTCAGCATCCGCAGCTGCTCCGGGAACTGTGCGTTGGTCACCATGAAGGAGGAGATGCCGCGCTCGTGCAGCAAATCCACAAAGGCGTTGATCTCCGGGTACATAATAGGCTCCCCGACGAGGGAGAGAGCGCAGTGACGCACCTGCATCGCATCCTCCAGTCGCTCCGGTGTGACACCGGGCACCCCCCGCATCTGCTTTATCATCTTCTGGTGCCCTTCAATTCCGCCGGCAACAAGCTGCTGCGGCGGGTCGACCTTCCAGCGAAACGAGCGTGAGACGGGGTTCGTATGGTGCCGCCAGCAGAAGACGCACTTATTGGCGCACGCCAGGCTCGGCGTCATCTCCATGCACTGGTGCGAGGCAATGTTGTAGAAGGTGTGCTTGTAGCACCCGCCCCGGCCACGCAGCATGGCCTTCGTCCAGCGGCACAACTTCACCCCGCTGTGGGAGCCGACGAGGTGGTAGCCCTGCCGCTGCAAGTTTTGCCGCAGCCGCGGGTAGAGCAGCTCTTGTGGATCACTGGCGGATGTCATCGACGCCTCCCCCTCCGTGCCGCCATCATCGTCATCCGTCACAACATCCTCCACATCACCCGCGCTCTCGTTGGTGTTGCTGCGGCTGTTATTCAGCATCTTGCCGCCGCCGCGCGACTCATTTCCCGCTTCCTCCTCCTCCTCGTCCTCACTGTCGGGCGCCGCACGCACTAGGCTCGCAGCATCGTCACCTGTCGGTGACCGCGTCCCCTTCGCCCGCTGCGGCTTTCGCATCACCACAACCCCGTCTGCAGTGAAGACGACGCGGCTGACCCACTTCACCAGGGACGCCGTGAAGACGTTGAAGAGGGAAACCGTATTTGCCTCACTAGCGTACACTGGCGGCACCACAAACGACGCCCCTAGGCCATTGCACCACGTGTACAGGTTCTTCGCAAATCGGTTGAAGTGTTTCGCGCCATACGCGACGTCGCCCAGCCCAAATATGGCAAACCGCGTCTTGGCGAGGGCATCACGTGGCACACGGAAGTCGGTGTACGCGTCTTGCAGAAGATCCGCAAACGCTTGCGACGACCCTGGCGCGGTGCCGTTTGTGTAGGTGCTTGCAATGAGAACCACGAAGCTGTAGGCATGGCTCTCTAGCAGGTGGTCCACGCTGCACTGCCGGCCCTCCTCAGCGAGCTGCAGCACCTTCACCTCAGGCACGTAGCGCCCCCCGCGGCAGCAGACGGAACCCTGCTGCGCTTCCTCGCAACTTGCCTCATGCAAGACGGTGTTCAGCGTGGAAAAGAGCTTGTGCGCCAGTGTGCATGCCGTGTTCGACTGCGTGGCGTAGGCGATGAGGATCTTTTTGCCTGCACCTTCGTCCTTGCCGCCATTGACTGATGCCTGACAGGAGCAACTTCTTTTTGCCTCCCGCGTGCTGCCGGCGTCGGCGTCCATCGCAGACGTCGCATCCGCCTGCGCCTGTTGCCCCATCTTTTGCATTTTCTGCTTTTCGCGATGAAGTGACCAGCGCCCCAGCAGCGAGGCTATCGTCATTGTGAAGACAGGGAGGAGGGCGCCAAGCAGCGCCCACAGCAACATGTCGGTGGGTACATCTATCATCGTCGAGGCAAATGAGCGAGTGGACGGCGAACGCACACACACACTTCTGTTTCTTTGCCCGCCTCACCGCTCTGCCTTTTCCCACACAAACTCTCTCCCTTTCTTTCTCTCTCTATCCCTGGATATATAAGAAGACTACGTGCAGCGCCCAGAAAACACGCACACACACACACACACACACACAAGAGTAAAAGGGGTGAGGTAAGTGAGAACGATACGTGCGACCAAACGAGACAACAAGAGAATAATAAATTAAAAAAACAAAACAAAACATAGAGGGAATGAAGGAGACGTGGAGTCCAAAAGGCACATGCCTCCCCCTTGACACACACACACACACACACACACACGCACAATACACTTCCACTAAAGTCGAAGGGACATGAAGAGGAGGAGGTAACTACAGTAAATGATTGGCGCGCAGGCCCTCCGCTGCAGGCACCACTCCCAGCCGCGATGGTATAACACTATCAGCTCCCGTCAATAAATTTCAGGGCGGATATGAGCTGCTTTCGCGCAGTCACATGATCGTAAAACTGCAGCGCACTCACCGCCTGCTTGGCACATTTCTGCGCACTGATAATGGCGTCCATTGAAGGACCACCGGTCCCAATACTATTGCCGGGTGCCATCATGGGCACCGCAGGCACCGGCTGCGGTAAAGGGCTGCTTGGCTTATACGGCGGCGGCGGCGGCGGCGGCGGCGGCGGCGGATCTCCAAAGCCCATCACGGGCTGCTGGGCCGCTGTGGGAAACAGTGGCTGCTGCTGCTGTGCCTCTCTATCATCGCTCGTGTCGTCTGTGGCAGCGTCGTCGCGGCCCTCCGACATCCCCGCGGCGTTGGGGCTCTCGTACGGGACGCCGCTCTCAAGCGCCTTCTTCATGCGCACTGCGATGTAGCGGGCGTAGTCGCGCCGCTTCGCTGCGATGGGGTCAAGCTCACCGTTCTCAGTAAACTGCGCCGTGGCATCCAGCAAAATGGAGGTGGTGAAGAATAACCGCACGAGGCCCATGTCCGCCGGAGCCCCGCTGCGTTCCGCGTCGTCGGCCCGCGTAAACAAGGTGAGCGCCATCTTTGTCAACAGGGTGCGGCCGTCCGCTTCGGTAACACCCGGCCCGAGGCGCTGCTTGTCACTTTCCAGGGCCTCGAGAAGCTGGCGCAGGTACTGCGTCCCGGCGTGGTCCTCCTTCCGCCGCTGCCGCATGGCCAGGTGGGCAACGTGTGTGCGCAGAAAATACGCGATGGCGGGCTGCAACTTGTCAAACTCATCTGCCCGCTGCAGGTATGGACGCAGTGTTGCCACCCAGTGCTGAGGCACACTCTCGGTGAGCGAGGAGGACATGTGTGTATACTTACTTATAGCTGCGTGTACGCTTCCTCTGCTGGGAGGTCATGCGTATTACCGGCGGGAGCAAGATACAATGCAGAAGGCAAAGCAAGACTGCCACCAATTATAAGACAACAACAACCGTGAAAAGAGACCCCAAACACAAGACACCATGACTCCTCCCTCCCACCCACGCAACAACAAGAAGGAGAAAATAAGCTGCAGACTGACTGACACACGCAGACTTAATATAATAACCATGTGTATGTATCTATGTATGCATGGGTGAAGCGGGTATCTCTATGTGGCGTAAGACTCTGGAGATGCCTCTTCTCTTCTCCCCCACCCCACCCCTTTTCCTTTTCTTCTTTGCGTTTACACCATCTCCATAAGGTCGCACGCATAGTGTCAGGTGAAGTTATTACACACCTCACATCCTCGGTAACCGCAGCGGGTTATATCTGACCCACCCCGGTAGTACCACGCCGTTCTTTATTTGTCACCTCCTCAGTGGAGGAGCAGTCGTTGCTGACGGGCTGCACGCTCTTTGCGCAGCGCCTCCTTTTCCTCTTCGATGCGCTGGAGTTCATTCACTTCGCGCTCCGTGCGCAGAATAGCACTGCGTACGCGGGCGAGTTGTTTGTTGATGGCGTAGCACTTGGCCTCACAGCCGTGATCGAGTCGTTGTGCCGCGGTGTTGATTAGCGCAAAGGCAAGCCTTCCCTCCTGCATTCGCAGGGACCGCAGCTGGGTGCTGGGATGCTTCGAGAGTGCCACATCCCCCATTTCATCCTCGCCTGTTGCAGTGGAGGCAGCAGCCGCAGCCGCAGGAGCTCCCACGGACCCGCGCACACCGCCAGCGTTCCCGAAGCTCTCAGAAGAGATGCTGCGGCTAAACAGTGCCACTTCTATTTGTGAACTGTCGTTGGGTTGTCGCCGTTGTGGTTGTAGTGGTGGTGGTGATGGTTCATAATTTGCCGTTCCCCTGGCGGTAACATCTAACGCATGTACAGGGCGTTCCCCACTGCTGCCCCTCCTGTCGCTGTCGCTGCTGCTGCCGCAGTGACTACCTGCACGCTCCTCCCGCCACGCATGCCTGCTCTGCCGCAAGGGGTGAAAAGGCGGCAGTGCGGTTGCTGCCGCTGTGTGGGCACGGTGTTCATGAAGTCGCTTCCGCTGCGT
The DNA here is from genome assembly GCF_003719475.1 of Trypanosoma rangeli. Lineage (NCBI taxonomy): Eukaryota > Euglenozoa > Kinetoplastea > Trypanosomatida > Trypanosomatidae > Trypanosoma > Trypanosoma rangeli. Next base: position 27,003 of record NW_021705875.1, read on the forward strand.
CGGCTCACCACGCTGCTTCTCTGGTAAAGACTGCCGCAGTACTGCGCCTTCGTGGCCCACGCCGCCGCATAGCGCCACTGTTAGCAGTGGAGACACCGCCTCTGCGATGCAGAGCGAGAGCTGCTGCACGACGGCCCCCTCCGGCTCAAACGGATTCCCGGGCGGCAGCACGGCCGCTGCGTCCGCAGTCTCCGGTATCCCTAAAATGCGACGCAGGAGCGGCTGCAGTTGCTGGTGCGCCTCAAGGAATTCCACGAGGGTATCCTCGGACGGGTCCGCGTCGAAGCAGGCAAAGGCGTCGTCCACCCCCCGCAGCGCTCCACGCACCTCAGCGTGCAGGTGGGCAAAGTACGCTGACCACAGCCGGCGCATCATTTCCAGAAAGCGCGCCGCGGCGTCCGATGCGGTGAGCGCAAGCGATGCGGTGAGTTGCTCCGCCGTCACCGCCGTTGCTCCCCGTTCTGCCGCGGGCAATCGTGAGGCCCGCTGTGACACCCCACCACCGTCATCAGCATCATCACAGTCCTCGTCGTCGTGGCCACGACGACGGCTGGCACACCAATTCGCCTCCTCAACCTCTCGCTGTGGTGCCCCGTCCTCCACCTCGCCGTGCCGCCGCCACAAATCATCATCACTGGCGTCCTCACTGTGCATGTTAGATGGGGTCGCCACTGCAGCCGTGGCCGCCTCCTGCGGCGGTCCCAACGGGTCCCGCAGAAGTTGCGTCAGGCGCCGGCGAAAGGCGTCCTCCTGCAGAAGACCACGCACACCTGCGGGCATCTGCGCCCCCCGCCCCTCGCCCCTCTCTGGGTGGGCTACCGTGCCTGCCCCTCCCCTGTCGAGCACCGCACCGTCGGCTGTCTCCGCTGCCTGCAGTTGTGTGTGGAGCTGAAGCAGCAACTCCCGCTGTGCATTGTAGGCGCCTGCGTAGCGGCGCAACTGCAGCTCCAGCTTCTGCAGTCGCCCCTCAAAAACAGCCTCCATTGCCGATGATGCCATCACGCATGCTTACCCCACGCCGCACACACCTAGACGAATATATGCCGTCCTCTACGAAACTATTTCCCCCCTCTCCACCAAAAGCGAACATGCAGAAGCAACAGAGCAAACAAAAACCGTACACGTTTATGTATGCATCGGCGGCCACAAAATTGCAGAGAGGAACAGTGTAAGTGAGTAGGAAGGAAATAAAAAGGATGATGCCCACAGTTCTGTTCGTGTACACTGATGCTTGCACACCCACACGCACACACATGTGGCCTTGCATTCGCAGGATGTGTGTGTGTGTGTGTGTGTGTGCGTATGGGGCACAATTTCCAATTAACGCAAGCGCCGCGGGAGTGAAGAAAACACAACAAAAAAAAAACAACACCACAACAAACAACAGCGACTAAGACCCATTGACATAGTTAACCTCGTTTATGCAAATATTTACATCCACATAACTATCTGCCTACGTGTATGCTCCCTCGTTCCTTCATCCTCCCCTTTCCTCCATTCACCTCCCTCCCTCTCCCCCTTCGAAAGAGAAAAAAAACGCCGCCGTGACAAAACACACATGCTGACAGGAAAAGAAGCCCTGCGAAACAAAAGAGAGAGAGAAGAAAAAAAAAACAACAACAACACCATAACTCGTATATAGGCAAGCACACAAATGCATGTATATTTATACATACGCCCCAATTGCAATCACATGAAGCACCACTACCAACGCAAGCCATCACTTCCACTCCATGCATGCTTAGACTTTGCTTTGCCACTTCAAACCCCCCCACCCCACTTCAGTTGCACACACCGCGCTGATGTGCATCTCTTCGTCGGCGTTCCACGACTACTTTTCTTAGTGGTTGTGGCTTTCCGTTTTTTTTCTTTTTTTTCTACCGAAACAGACAAAAAAAAAAAGACATAGTCCGACGCTTTACAGCCATCCTCCTGCCAATCCCTTGGCGGAGTGTGGAGAGAAAGTGAAAGGCAAACAAATATACAAACAGCGGAGCAGGTGTTTATGCGGCCAAAATTAGCCTACCAACACAAACGCTTCGCAGATGCACGCCAACACACAGACTATATATATATATATAAAGAAAGAAAAAGAAAGCAGGAGGAGTGCCCTTCTACAGGAGAATATTGTATCTGCTTATATGTTTGTCGGGTGCGTGAGAAAGAGAGAAAAAGAGAGAAAGAGAGTGAGTTGAATCCTACTTTCCCTCGTCACCATCCAACTCCCGTAGTGCAAGCACAAAACCAATATTTGGGTTGATATCTCGTTTTCGTTTCTTCAGAAAGGCAAATGCTTCCCGGTAGCTTTTCACGACCCTCCGGGCGGCCCCACAATCCCCACCGTGGTCATCCCTGTGGTTTTGATGGGCAAGGCAGCAGCAGCACTCACAACATCGGCCACATGTGCCACGGCTTCCCTTCACTGCAGTATCGTCATTGCCTGCAAGCGGGAACAAAGGAGTGGCCGCCATCGAAGGCGTGCCCACAAGGGTGGGAGATTCCTCCATCCGCTGCTGGCTGTAGCAGCCCTCGGACACCACGAGGGTGTCACCGTAAAACATAAGGTAGGCAAGGACAACGGCTGCGCTTCGACTTACACCCATGCGACAGTGCACAAGTACCCCACCCGGCACGCAGGCGTTAGACGACGCATCCGCGACCACTTTCGCATCGTCATGTTCGTTCGCTTCTGCCGCAGTCTTCCTTGCACTCCACAGGGCGCGCTCGCGACGGTGCAGCTGCCTATGAATTATTCGTGTCAGTGGTCCAAAATAGCGTGCAATGTTTTCATCGCTGTGGTCCTTCAGCGGGAAACAAATAAACTTGATATTGTAGTCGTTGTCCGCCACGACGTCGTCTATCACGCACTCTTCGGCAACGTTCAGCACAAGTGAGATACCGTGGGCGGCGAGCGCAGGCAGCTTCAAGGCATCGCTGTAAGAGCCCAAGTAGAGCCCTGGCAGCACCATCGCTGCGTCAAACAAAGTTGTACTGTCTACACCCTGTGAAGTAGGCGGACATAAAGCCGCCACCACATTTTGGCAAACGTTGTTGAATGGAATCGTCCCAATGGAGCCTTCCTGTGAAACTCCCGACGGTACTGTGGGGTCACACCGCAAATAAAATTTTTTTTGATAGTGCGATGGCAACACACGCCTCCTGCCACTACTGCCACCACCGTCGTTGTCAGTGGGCCCCATCTTCATGGTGGTGGCGGCGGGAGTTTTCGTAACGGTGTTTGGAATTTTTGCCATCACGGGGAGCGCTTCCGCGTCGCCGCCATCAAAGGCAAGCATGCAGGGAGAGACACACGGCGTGTCTGTGAAAAGGCTGCCCCCGCTTCTCACAAATGGGGGCTGGTTGTACGCCTGAAGCACGCTCCTACTGTAGCCGCTGCCAAAGCTACTACTCGTGCTAAACTCAACGTCACTGCTGTAGTGCTTACAAGTTGGAATCGCCTCACCCGGCGCCGGCCACAGCGGGGACGCGGGAACACAGATTTGCAGCTTTGCGGAGACCTCAGGCCAGCGATGATGCACACCACTAACATCCTTGTTGTCCGCAAATAGTACTTCTTCGAACTGCTGATGTTGTTGCTCTGTAGCTGCATCGTCTTCTTCTTGCTGCTGTTCTTCTTGGTGATGACCCTCTTTTTGCGTTCCCGACGTTGCCTCAGTTCCAGAAGGCATTTGGTTCAAAGAAAACCGTGTCTGCAAGCGTGGAGCAAAGTTGTAACGAAAATAGTTGCGCTCTTCTTCCTTCTCATAACAGGAGTGCGGTTCACTGAGGTTGCTGCTGCTGTGAGAGGGGGGTGTCGACAAGCCTATGCCCAGGGGGGCGGCAGGAAACGGCGTCTCGTTCATCGAGGACGTTGCCGACCGCCCATGCTCGGAGTGGCTCAGCGCTGGCGTCAGCATCGCCGTCTCATTTGGCGTAGCAGACGCCTTGGCGGTAGCACCCGCGGTGGCTGTCATGCGTGGCGTGGGTAAATGCGGCGGTACCCCCGTTGCGGGGGACCACGGCACCGTCTGCTTTCGTTCCCCGCACGTCCGACGACAGATGACGTTGATCACGGCCTTCATGTGAGTGCTGCTGCGACCAAAGGAGGACATGCGTGCGTGAATGCTGGAGGTGGGGGTGCCGGTGAGCGAGACATGTGAGGTGCTTCCAACGACGAAGCTGCCCGCAGTGGCTGGCACGCCGCCTCCGCTCCCACCCCTGGATGTCCCCGTCGCCCAGCGACTCTCCACCGTCACGGTGGCGGCTGCAGCGTGCTGCTCCTCACGCACGTCCGTCATGCAGTTGGGAACGTCGGCATTCGCGGATGGCGCCGGCGGACACGTATCCTCAACCTCGTCCACGCCCTCCTCTCTGCTACCGCCTTTCTTCACACCAAGGTGTTGAGCTCCTTCTGGTTCCTGGAGCGGGGGCTGCCGTTGCCTCTCCTCGGAAGGCTCGGCGCCCTCCTTACCGCTTCCCATCATTCGTGATGAAAGGCCCAAATACGCCCAGCAGTCCCAGCGCGGAAGCGGGAGGCAACCACACGCCCGTTACACCACACACACAAAAAAAAACAACACTCTGACACGCAGCAGAGTCTTGATTGCTTCCTCACAAACTCGCTTCAGCGCAGAAGACTCCAACCAAGCCGCTGCTATTCTCGTTTGGCTGCTCCGCCGTGAGTCCAACTATCCGTGTAAATAAATGAAATACGTACCAATGTCTACCACCCCCCTCCGCATAGAAGAGTGCGCAATCCCTTTCCCACAAAGGGAGAGAGAGAGAAAAAAAAGCAACAATGTAAGAGGAAAAAGAGGGATCACACACCGTACCCCGTGCACAACAAGCCGCATGAGTGGTGGTGTTGGGAGACGCGCCAAAGCAGACAAAAAAAAAAAAAGAATACGCCACGGGGGCACTCAAGAAGAGACGCGAAGAGCCGAAAGGTATCCAGCCGGACGGCCGTATTGTACGCAGACATCTCTCCCCAGCCCATCCTGCTCCTTCTTGCCTATAAGCACCTGCCCGCGTGCTTGCTGTGTGTATGTCTGACTATGGGGGGAAGCAGGCGAAGAAGTGGGAGGAGGAGCCAAGAAGGGATGCGACAATGGCAGCGGCCAAAGGTGTGTGTGCGTGTGTGTGTGTGTGTGTGTGTGTGTGTACGAGGAGCGCAGCAACAAATGGCGATGGTGGCCGGAACGGCAAACAACAACAACAACAACAACAACCGACGAAAAACAAAACAAAAAAAAAGTACGGCTGGGTGGAAGCGTACGAGAAACAATATAGAAAGCAAAGAAAAAGCAAAAAGAACCAACCAACCAAGAGAGGAAGATAGATAGATAGAGAGAAGAAATAGGACAATCAAAAAGGTGTCACACCACTTACTCCTCCAAGTTTCCCTTTACGCCTCCACCCATTATGTTTCCTGGCATATATATATATATATACTTACACACTTATTCACGTATTACTGCTGCTATTATCATTGCCGTTACGGCGGCAAACACGTCGTTTCACATTTAGCACTCACTGCGTGCAGACGCACGTCCGGTGATATCCACTCATTAGATGTGTCTTCGTGACGTCGGCCCGTTTCCCGCCCTTCCGCAGCACACCCCACCCCCACCGTCTGCTCGTGTTAGGCTCTTTCTTTCCCTTTCCCCATCTCTTTCACTCTCCCTCTCTCTCACTCTCTGTGCCACACTTGCACTCACACTCCTCACCATTGTTTCCTGAAATTTTACAAATATACGTGTATAAGTGCAATGCATGCGCGTACCACCGACATCCTTTTGCCTCCCATCCCTTTCGTCCCACTCGCCCACGCCTCCTTCCATTCCTCCTCCAACTTCTTCTTCTTATCCTCCTCTTTGTCCGTTCGTTGTTGGTGTTTCGTATGGTTGTTCCCTTCCATACATTTTTACACCTTTTTTTTTTCTCCCTTCCATTTTATTTTTTTTCCCCGCGGAAAGAGACAAACAAACATAAAACAAAACACACACCGACAAACAACAGATTCCCTCAAGATGAGGGAAAATTCTTCACATACGGAATATAATAGATATAAGCTTTAAAGTTTGTTGTTTTTATTCTGCCTTATCCATCCCGCCTCCTCCAGCGTATCCTTCACTCCCTACCACCACTCCCCTCCCCTCTTTTTTTGTTTTTGTTTTTTTGTTTCCTCAGGCCCGTTTTGATGGCCTTCGCTGACGCTGCCGCGTACCTCGGCGCTGGAGGAGGAGGAGTTACGCGGGAGGGGAAGGAAGGGGAGGGGGGGGGGGAGACGCCTAGCAGTAGTCCTTGTAGTGCTCGGGCTTGGGCCGCTTCCTGCCCACGCACTGTGCCGTGACAGATTCCTCGGGGTTTTCTACGCCTAGCCGCGGCTGGGCAGGGAAGTCGACTGGGCCGACGCCGCCACTGCCGTTTGCGTTGCTGGTGTCCTGACCACTCGCACGCCAGTTGGTAGCGATGATGGAGGCAAATCCCGTGCCATTCCCATTGAGCTGTGCATTGTTGTGTTTGCTGCTGTTGCTTCGGCTGTGGCTGGGGTAGTTGCTCTTGCTGGTGTGCACGGTATGGCAGCCGCTACTTCTGGTGGTGCTGCTACTACCCTGTTTTGTCGCGGTGTCGTGCTCCTCCCCCTGGCCAGTCCCCACCCGCTGGGAGGATGCATGGTGGTAGAGGTGTTGCTGGTGCCGCGAGGTGGAGAAGTTCCTATTTGAGCCTGTTCTACCCCCGTAGTGGTACGGCTTCGCGTGAATGCTAATGCATGAGCTGGGGGCAGCCGCTGATGTCGCAGAGGTCGACATCGCACGCTCCAGGATGCCAAAACCCGCACCGCTACTACTACTACAGCCATCACCAACAGTAGCGCTAGTATTATTAGTATTCGCATTGCCATCATACACACCTCCACCTTGCCACTTTGAAAGCTGTAACGGCATCCATGCGGTTCCGGCCCCACTCTGTGCGGCAACGGTTACCGCGGCTGTGTCATGGGTGTGGCTCTGAGTCTCGCCAGGTCCACGACGACAGACTGTCGGCAAGATGACCTGATCCAGAGGCCCGCCCACCATGCCTCTGCCGTGGTAACCAGGCGGATTCCGCGGGAACAGGGCTCCGTGCGTGCTCATACCCCGGCTCTTCGCACGCTCATTAGACAGGTCCTCAGCCTCGTTGCGTCGTATGCGGTCAAGCCGCTGCACAGAGGCGGCCTCAAAACGCTCCTTCCATGGCCGTAGATGCGCAACCCAAAAGTCCCGCTGCGCGCTCCGCCGCGTCGCCCCATCGGCGTCCTCCGCGTTGACGGTGACATGTGCCACCAGCCGCAGGAGCAGCGCCTCCAACGTGGCGTACTCGGCCTCCTCAACCCACATATCCCACTCCAGCCAGGTGCAAAAGCGCAGCTCAAGCTTGTTGATCTCCACGTTGCTGATGCCCCCAATGCGGCTGTAGTACTCGTTGCTGTAGTAGACGTCATCCCGAAGCTTCGCCCCGAGCAGCGCGCTGGTAATCATGAGTCGGTGCACGTTATAAATGCTAACGGGGTGGTTGATAAAGTGGGAGTACTTCAGCAGCAGCATTAGACTTACAATGAGAGTCTCCCCACCAACGCGGCTGTAGCGCACGATGCGGTCCACGTACGACTCCACAGACATCTGCGGAAGACGGTGGGAATGAAAATCTGAGGTGAGCACGGGCTCCGCCTTGTTCTCCTCGCAAAGTTGCTCCAAAAACAACGTCACAGCCTCACGCGCAGTTGCCACATCCACCCGGGATTTTAGCAGCTCGTGGGGGGGCGCTACCACCTTCAAGTGGTAAGCACAACTCACGTGCTTCTCTGTCTCCGCGGCACCACCAGCTGCAGTCACGCCTTTGACATCGTTCATTGCCGCCTCTACGCCACTGGTGTCCCCCCGGTGATGACTTGGGAGCGGTGCGGTGCCGTGCGAGAGCCCGCACTTCTGCCGCCTTTGCAATTCTTGCTGTTGCCCACCCGGTGACAGTTGCTGCTGCTCCTGCTGTGGTCCCTCTTCATGTGTGTGGCCGAATCCCTCCTCCACGGTTGTCGTCGGGGTCGTGTTGGTGCCCGTCTCGGGCGTCGGCAAGTCGTTTGAGGAGGCGGTCTGTTCCTCCCCTTCGTTGTCGACCTCGCCGTTCTCGTCCCCCGTGTCCTCCACAGCCGCCATTGTTACTGGCCCTTTCACCGTCGCTGTCACCGTCGCCGTCGCCGTTGTCACCGCCAAGTTCGTCGACAGGGGCACGGTGTTGTACCCCTGCCCACCCGCACCACCGTTCTGCGGCCACATGGCAGAGAAGTAGGACGCCGCCATAGCCGCCGGGGAAGGCACGCGGGTCCCACCGTTCATCGTAGTAGTATTATTATTGTCACAACTTTTGTTACCATCACTATTATTATTGCGATTGGTATTACTGCTGCTGTTGAGGTTCGAGTTGCTAGCAACTTCCGCTCGGGCGAAGCACGCCGGGGCCACAGACAGGTGGCTGGTGAACGGGGCATTCGGCATCCCTACAGGTGGGGTAATTGCGGTCGTTGTGGGCGGCCGTTGCGCTCCTGTGAGAGGAATCGAAACTCTCTCGCAGGACAGCATACAAATGAATATATGTGTATATCGTATGCCGCTTTATTAAATCAATAAGCCGCTCAAAAATGCCTCGCCTACGTGCAACACTCCTCCTCCTCCTCTTTTATTCTTGTTGGTTTATTATTATTATTATTATTTTTTCTTTTTTGTGTGTTTGATGTTCCCTTCTCTTGTTTTGATTCCGCAAACGTCAGCTGTTTGCGTCTCGTCCTTCGTTGCACCTGCGCACACTCCGCCCTGTTCCCCCTCCCCCCTCGTTTCGCCTTCTTACAGCTACGTTGATGTGTGTGGGAGGGGGAGGTGAAAGTTAGCCTTTGACAAGGTACGCTTTGCCTTCGCCTTATGTATGCGGTGCCACCTCTCCTACCGCGTGTGTCCCTGGCGGCCTACAAGTATATAATAGAATATATATATATATATATATATATATATATATAATACGCTTACAGAGATGCAATGAATGACGCTTACTAATCTCCTTGGCGTTCTTTCCTTTGCCCCCTCCCCACCCTTTTTTTCCTCCTTCTTCCGCTACTTCTTCCTTACACCCCTCCTGCTTATGTGAGCGTGTGTGTTTTCTTAAAATCCTTCTCCCTCCCCCGTTGCCACGCTCAGTTGCTGCTCAAACTTCCGCCTTTCCCTTCCCTGTTACTGTGCGTGTGTGTGGCTCGCACGCGCAGAGATGGCGGTGGAAAAACAAAACGCAGCGGAGAGAAGTGATGTGTTCAGAATACATGCAACAAAAAGAAAAAAAATTATTATTTTTTTATCTCTTCACATATAATAATTCCCTGAGACGCCAACCGGATGCGTCTTCTCCAGAGAGGCTTCTTCACTCCATTGCGGGCTGCAATGAGTGGGACG
>NW_021705875.1:36500-47711 GCF_003719475.1 Trypanosoma rangeli
ATAATACGCTTACAGAGATGCAATGAATGACGCTTACTAATCTCCTTGGCGTTCTTTCCTTTGCCCCCTCCCCACCCTTTTTTTCCTCCTTCTTCCGCTACTTCTTCCTTACACCCCTCCTGCTTATGTGAGCGTGTGTGTTTTCTTAAAATCCTTCTCCCTCCCCCGTTGCCACGCTCAGTTGCTGCTCAAACTTCCGCCTTTCCCTTCCCTGTTACTGTGCGTGTGTGTGGCTCGCACGCGCAGAGATGGCGGTGGAAAAACAAAACGCAGCGGAGAGAAGTGATGTGTTCAGAATACATGCAACAAAAAGAAAAAAAATTATTATTTTTTTATCTCTTCACATATAATAATTCCCTGAGACGCCAACCGGATGCGTCTTCTCCAGAGAGGCTTCTTCACTTCCATTGCGGGCTGCAATGAGTGGGACGGCGGGTGCTCGTACCACCCAGTCGCACAGGCGGGGCAGAAGACAAAAAAAAATAATAATAAACAAACAAATATGGAGAACTTCCCCACCACCACCACCATACTCCCCACTCTCCTCACACCACGCAGCTCTACTTTGGTGCCGTACATCTGAACGTTACATTCTTTTGCCTCTCTCTCTCTCTCTCTCCTCATGATTGTCTTTTTTCTTCTTCCTTTTCTTTGCATGCTTTTAACAGAAACAAGAAATGAGAAAAATAAATAAAACACAAGGAGGCAACCGCACGGAGGGGAAGAAAGGGGAGGGCATACGTGTCTCACTACCGGCATCAGTGTGTCGTGAAGGACCCTCCCCATCAGCTTGGGGCCCCGTTGTCACGGCGCAAGTACACAGACCGCGGCGTGGAGAGCCTGTTGACGGACGTTTTCTGCGCCTCCACCGCGGCAGCGCCGCACGGCACCTCACGTATAACTACATACGGGCGACGCTGTTCATCTAAGCGCACCTCCTCTACAAGAACCACGCACTCTCCACGCGTTTCAGCGGTGGCGTCCTCTGCCGCAGGATGCCCTCCATCACTGGTCGCAGGGGTTACATACTTGTCCCCACTGTGCGTGCGCTTGACCATGCGGCGGCGCGCCGTAGGGGAGTCTGCCAGCAAATTACTCCGCTCCGGCCCCACAGCCCACGCCGAGGGCCGATCCGGCTCCTTGACCTGGAAGGAGGAGTACATCTTTAACGGTGGAAACGGCGGAACATCCACAAAGTGGCGTTGCGGAGAACAGCTCGCCGTCACCGCAGCGTCGCCTGGGCTACGTCGAAGCGAGGTGGATACCGTATGGTTACCGCAGTGTGGAGACACCGCCCCTTGTGGGCAGACCCCGTTGCCCTTCTTGTGGGCGCTGCTGCGTTTGATGGACGCACTGTAGTTCACACCACAGTGAACGCGGTGATAGGGTCCACCAAACGCCTCCTTCGTATTCAGCGGAGGATCCAGGCACGGTTTGAAGTCCCTGCGAAGATCAACAACAGGGACTGGGAGGCGGCCGGCAGAGGTGAGTGCCGCCGCACTATCCCCACGCCCTTTACCCAAACTCGCCTCCACCACTTCATCTAGCCACTGTCCCGTGTTTGCCATGTTTGCACTCCAGCCAGTGGTACGGAACTGATCGCCACCAGCAATGCCCCCCTCACTACAGCAGCGGTGCAGACGCCGCACAGTGAGATCCTTCACTACAGAGCGAGTTTGAGGTCGGCGCGAGGGTGGAGATGCGGTGCCACCATTTAACATTCCACGCGGACGGTCTCGTTGGCGTCGCGTCGATACTGGTCGCGGCGGTGTAACAGAGACAGGGTGCCTTCTACACCCCCTCTGTGGCTGCTGTTTTGGGTGCCGCGGAAGCGGGCTCTCTGGGGTCTTTCCATCGTTTTTATCTGGGGAAGCCTGCGCCTGTGCTCCACCGCATGCCTTGGCCGCCTTCTCTCCGTGCCCATCTAAATCCGGGTACACCCGCGCAGGGGTGCTATCTCCGCCGTAGCTGACAGGTCCATCTTTCGTAGTGCGGTGGCCACAGACCCTTGCGTTGGCGGAGGCTGAGCTTCTGCGGGACTCGTTAAACATGCACGGTGGAAAGAACGACACCAACTCGTATGGGTGACTTGGCGAGTACTCGCGAGGCTCATTCGGATGAAGCCACCGCCGGCGTTGAGTGGAAGGTGTTTCGGCGCGTTGCGCCAAAACCAGCCTTGACGGCTGCAGAGATTGATACGGGGAGCACTGTCCGCTCGGAGCATGGGAAGCCTTATAGCCGTTTTTGCAATGCAACGCCTTTCCATCCACAGACCGGCTATAACCGCCTCCGAAGCCTATGTAGCCCAGTGGACGGAGAAGTGGAGAAGGTGGGGGCAGTGAGCCTAAGTGGAACGAGGAGCTACGCCAAGGCTGGCGCGAGTCCTTCGGCTGCGGCAGCGAATGCCCACCTATGTGTCTTGACTCTCGTGAATACCTATCTGGCGACACGACGTTGTGGGCCCGCCAGCGCGAGAAGCGATCACGCTGTAGTTTGTGCTGCTGTCGTTGAAGTTCTTGGTACAGCTTATAAACGTCTCGGGTGTGAAAAATAGGGGAGTGCACTGACAGGAAAGAGGGAGGCGAAAGCAGTTTCCTTCCCTCTCGACAGGCATCCTTCTCAGTGCCCCGCCTGTCGCTTCGGTGCCACCGCCTATTGTCATGGGCTCTATTGGCGGCATCCTCATTGCTATCATCGCTATTCGTATCCCCCGCCTTGTCAGTGTTTCTAGAGAGTTTGCGAGACACAACTGGAGACGATGGCTCTTCTGCGGGAGGCGGCATCTTGCAACCACGCTTGTGGAGACCATCACTACCATCGTCTGCTCCATCTTCCTTCCGCTGAGCCTCTCGCCTGCGTGCGGCTGCATGGTGGCCCAAACTGGAGGAGCTACATGGCTGATGGTAACGCTCAGTGTGCAGTGTCTTGTCGTTCTGGACATCTCCACCTATTTTAGTTGATTGCAGTGACTGCGTCCCACTGGAAACCGCCATGGCAGACTGCTGCAGTGTTTCCTTTGGCGGGTTCGCATCGGTTTCTCCCTTCCCCTGAGGCGTGACGATAGAAGGGTGTATATCCACCGCTTCCCTCCCCTGAATTGACGGCTGGCGCACTGGAGTCCGCGCCTCCATTGCCAACGCGTCCAGAGACTTTTTTTTGACCATCTGAAACTGTTTGACCTCTGGCGTCGTCAGTGACCCTGAGGAGGCGTGGAGCCGTGTACTCGCCGTCTGCGCGCCGGTGCTCTCATTCTTGTCTTGCTCGGTCAGCAACCGGCTGGGCGGGGAGAGCACGCTGACGGAAGAGAGGAAGCCATGCCCCTGCTCCTGCGAAGCCTCCGCCTCGACTTGCCCAACGACATCGGCCTGTGTCGTCGCTTTCGGCTCTATTTGGGACTGCCCCGAGTCTGCCAATGCCAACGAATCCTCGTCGCTGTCGACAATAGCAAAGGATGGAAACAAGGCTACACGTCGTGCCTGCTGTGACTGACGCTGGCCCCTTTCACCATCCGTTGTGGCTTGTACCGACGACGATGGTGCAATCCCGGCTTCCCCAGCTTCATTGCGCAGGTACACGGTGGGTGGCACTACAAGAGGAGTGATTGCAGGATCCACCGGCGTCACTCGATGCGTTGTTGCCTCCAGCAGAGGTGTTCTTGACCTTGTTCCTACTGGAAGTGCGGGAAGGGCTGACAATCCAGGTCTATCGCCGGATTGCGGGGCCGTGGCTTGCCCGTCATCACCGACAGACGTCAACGATGAGGAATGTGGCTTCGACTGCAGCTGCTGGCAGTTGTGTTGTTGTTGTTGCGGAGGTGTTTCCTGCGGGAAAGCCCGATCCCCAGCTGCTCGGCTACCCGTGTTTTGACCTGAATTTTGAGTCGGAGCAGCAGCCGCCGTTCTGCCTCCCTCAGCCGCTCCTGCACCCGGCCTCCGCTCTATTGGGGCAGCTCCAGCTTTGGCGTAGCTTGTCCTTGGCGGTGCACGTTCAATTCGCTGCTCCTCTTTGCCAGTGTTAAGCTTGAAGAGTGAAGTTATTCCTTTCCAAAGACCACCACTCGATTTATGTTTCATACCATCATCAATAGAGGATGGCGGCGGAATCGCGCCGTATCCCGCAACGTAAGCTGGGCGTTGCGCCTTTACAGAGGATGCGTGCGCGAGCTGAACTGGACCCGCTGGCGATGCAGCGACTAAACGCGGAGACACGCCATCGTGGATACCCGGTGCGTGCTCCAGCGGGCCGCTTCGCCCCGGACGAGGTTGGCCAGGCGCGTCCTGCTTCACATTCACGAATGAAACCACATGTTTTTTGGCGTGTTGCGCCAAAGGCGCATGGGGATCGGCGAAGGCAGCCGGATGCGGTAAGATCACCTTCCTTCCCATGAGGTGCGGGGGCACCATGACCAATTTCCCCCTGGGATGGAGGGATTCCGCTGTGCTGCCTGTGCTTGCTGCATCAGTAGAAGGATGCACGCTGAACTGCGAGACGGGAGTTCCCAATCCCAAAGCGCCCCGCAAATGTCTTGGCGGGCTCCCTACTGACTGCTGCGCCGACGGCATCGGTGCCGCCGCCCCCGCCGCTGATTTCCCCAGGACTGCCTGCGGCGCACCCAGCCCCCCCGGTCGTGGATGATCCTGCGGCTTCATGCGTGGGGGCGAACTACAAACAGCACCAGTTTCACCCACAGCACGCAGTCCAATCTCTGAAGGAGAGTGCCACGGTGCAGCAGACGTCCCACCAAAGGATAAAAAAAAAGGGGGGGATAAAGCTAACGTGCCGCATCAACAGAAGAAGGTGGCTAGATAAAAATGGTCACGGCAACGCTGCTCGACGATTGCGACAGAGCACCAATTCCCATAACGCACGGGCGTACACACAAGTACACGCAGGGAGTAAACAAAGAAAAAATAGTAACACAGAGGAAGACGTCGCACAAAGGCAGGAGCAACTCAAACAAAAAAAAAAATAGCTCAAGGGAAGATTCGGTCCACCACTTCCAGCAACCGACATCCCTCATGCTTCCTTCTTCTCTTTCCTTCCCTTCGCATTTCGCTGCCCCCCCCCCCCCCACCTTAAAAAAAAAAAAAGAATCCAAACAGAAACTGTCTATGGGTGCATATGTATGATGAGAGCCTCCTTTCCCTCTTCCATTTCTACCTCACCAGTGTGTCACCGTCTCCACACGCGCGACGCACACAACAAAGTTTTTTGTTTGGACGGCGTCACTGCGTCTTCGACTCCCTCCTCTGAGCCGCGCTTGCAGCGGCAGGTGGAGGCACACGCGGCTCCACGTGATAAGCCCCGGGTCCAGGCGCATCCGCGCCCAACGCCGGCAAAAAGTGGCCCAGTGTGGTGGGAAATGTTGGCCCGTTCCCTGCCATGTCCCAGTGGGACGGGTGGAAGTACGTCCCTGGACCCACACCACTGCCAGTTCCTGTATTTGCCCCAGGCGTCGCTGTGGTGGTTTGGGGAAACGTAAAGGATGGACCCTGCGACAAATTTGCAGGAGGGTGGTGGTAGTATTGCCCCGGACCGGGCGTAGCAATATCCCCCTCGAGTTCCTGAAAACGTTCAGCCCCAGCGAACGTAAATACCGGCACCGATGGCCTTGGGTCAATGGGGTGGTGATACTCGCCGGGCCCCGGGAGATCACGTTGCGTGTGTGACACAATGTCAGGACGAAGGGCGTTGCCAAAGCTAAATGCAGGTTGGCTCTGCATCACAATTGGCCCGCTCGTCAAGTACGCCCCAGGACCCGGAAGATCCTCAGTCTTTTCGGTGGTTCGTGGGGCTGTTCCAATTGTGGCCGAAATTGCGGCTTCCACTGGCTGAGGGGCGTACGTGCCAGGCCCAGGATTGTCAGCCCCAGCATGTGCTTCCTTGTAGGTTGGTTTCCCCAGCAGCGTAAACGCCGGGCCCGCCATGTACCGTGCAGCGTAGCGGTCTGTCTCGTAGCTCCCTGGCCCTGGAGTATCCTGCGCAGTATCCGCGCGTCCCAGCCGGGTGCTCGTGCCAAAGGAGTACCCAGCATCCTGCGGCAGATGCCACACGGAGGGTATGCCATACTCGCCTGGACCTGGCTGCTCCCTCCCGTCCCGCATCTCAGCCACTACAAAACGTGGGGCATGGGAAAAGGACGCTCCACCTGTCGTGCTTTGTGGCACCACTGGAGCGTACAAGCCCGGACCCGGCATTTCAGACGCTGTGAGCTCAGCACTAAAAGGGAAACGTGCAGCGGTAAAACGCATCGCCACACCTCCATCAAGTGTTGTGGTGAGAATGGGGTCTCCGCGCGTGACCTCGTAATGTCCCGGCCCTGGGAAGTCTACACCACCCACCGTAGCACCATCGCCCACCTCAGCCAGTCGCGGCGCACGACCCATGCTAGGTCCAGCTGTTGGCGCGGGCAGCTGTGGATCATAATAGCCTGGACCGGGCATTGTGTGTGGCCCGGTCCCATCGACCTCGCCGGTCGTCTTAAAACGCTCAGCTCTAACAAAGGAGACAGCCGTCCCAGCACCCTCTGTCGCAGGAAAGGTGGGGGGCAATGTGTACGTGCCGGGTCCTGGGACATGAGACTGTTCCACCTCCCCCAGCGTGGGCCCACGTTGCGCAGTGCGGTGCAGAGAAAAGGCAGGCCCATCGTGTTTGTTTACGCTGACATCGTATGTGCCTGGTCCGGGCAACTCTATGTCCTGCTCTGCGTGCCCAAGAATTCTCTCAGAAGTGCCGAAATGCACGGCACGCCCTGTGGGCAAATGTGTGGGATTGTATGTGCCTGGACCAGGCATCTCAGCTTCGCCGCTCAAAAGCTCCTTCTTGCCGGAGGGAAAGGAGTAGGCCTGTGACGCATCCCATTGCGGGTGATGCGGCAAGTACTGACCCGGCCCAGGGAGGGCATCGACCTCCTTCCCAGCAGGAAAACGCGGTTCCGTAGGAAATGACGGCCCTGCAAAGCGTCGCCACCCGTTTTCCTCCGCACCGGTGCCGCCATACTGACCTGGCCCGGGTGTTTCACTGACTTCCACGTGTAGCTCACGTGGGGCCGTTGAGAATCGGTAGGCAGGCGCAGCGGCCGCTGCTGTTGCCGTCGCTGCGGTGTTTGCCACATCGTACGTCCCAGGGCCTGGAACAACTTCCGCAAGCGACACCGCCCCCATTGTACGATGTGCGGTTCCAAAGCGAGTGGTGGGTGCGGTAAGAGTTGGAATGACAACATCGTACGACCCTGGACCGGGGACACCTCCACTGGTGGTCCCACCTCCATCTTCAGCCGCATGCATGAAGGTGCGGGGTTCCTTCCCAAAGGAGTAGGCCGGACCGTTCGCCATCGTCACCTCATGGGAGCATTCGTATTGACCGGGCCCAGGAAAGAGCCCCTGCGCGTGTCGCTCGTGGTCTGAAATGCGGGGTTCCGTTCCGAACATGTAGGCGCCCCCACCCCGTGTCTGTCTCCCTTCACTGTCCAAGGCGTAGGCGCCAGGCCCTGGGGTGGCAGCGTCGCTGTCAGCACCGGTCCTGGCACTAGCGTCATGGAAGCGAGGGGCCGTCGGGAAGGAGACTGGCCCTGTTGGGGATACCTCATTAGGCTGCAGTAAGGGCGTGTACGCCCCAGGACCTGGAGTCTTCTCCGCATGCTGCGATGACGGCATTCGGGCGGCTGTACCAAACACCACATCCCGCGGCAGCGGAACATGGCCCTCGGCTAAACTGTAGTGTCCTGGCCCGGGGGTTTTATCGTCGGCCTTTTCCTGCTCCAGCCGTCCCAGATTGGCGCCTCCAAACGTCGCGTGAAATGCATGTGGAACCTGCAGCGTCACATCATACGATCCCGGACCAACGTGCCGTTGCATGACACTCTCTCGTTCCTCGGGCGAAAACACATTTTTCGGGGCGGAACCAAACACCACTGCAGCCGCCGTCCGCTCTTCTGCCGCTTGCGGGAGATATGATCCGGGCCCAGGGCGCTCCGCCGCGTCGGCGGGGATAAGCCAATCCGAGCCATCGTTTGCGGTCCGAAAGACAACGCGACGCGTGGGCGAAGGTGTGGCAACCTCGTATGCCCCAGGTCCAGGCACTTCTTTCCTTTCATCTTGGATAAACCGAGGACTGCTGCTCCATGCGGCACCGGCCACGTTGCTCCGCACCTCCTGCGGATCGTAGACGCCAGGGCCAAGTCCTCCGCCCAGCTTCTGCCCCATGGCGTCCTCATTGCTGAGCAAGCGAGGGCTGGTACCAAAAACCGCTGTCATGGATGTTGTGGCAGGTAACACAGCTTCGTAGGCACCAGGACCAGGGACACGGTTGCGCAGCTTCTCTGCGTCACCCGACGGAAAGCGCGCCGCAACGCCCACGAAGGCGCTCGGGCCTGACGCCAACCCCCGTGCGTCGTACATCCCTGGCCCAGGCGTCGGCTCTCCCACTGTGGCGGGATCCAACACCCGCTGTCGCATTGAAAAGAAGGGGCCACCCCTGGGTAGGCTAGTGTCATAGGCCCCCGGACCTGCATCAGTTGCGGCAACAGCATCAAGGTTCAAGGGCCGCGATGCGGTTCCAATAGCCGCGCCGCGTGGATTGAGGGTTGCCGCATGATCCTCAAAATAATAGTACCCGGGCCCAGGGAGCGACGCACTGGCGTCAGTGTTGCCATTACTGTCAAACCGTGGTGCGGTGGACGCAAGAATCGGAACTGCAACGTGTCGTTCATGTGCTGTGTGCTGAGGGACGTATGCACCAGGCCCTGGTACGTCTTCCGTGGAGACACCCAGTGTGAGTGCGCGGTGCGCCGTTCCCATGACGACCGACCGTGTGAAATCTGCTACGCCGTCCATATCGTACGTCCCAGGTCCAGGAAGGTTCGCCGCTGGATCCACCACTCCAGGCGGGAAACGTGGCGCCGTAGCAAACGACGCTGTTGCGACGCGCTCCCGCCGCAGATCAAAGATGGGAACGAAGTAATCACCTGGACCAGGCGTAGGCTCATCAGCGACATCAGGCGACCGCCGCGCGGAGAAGGTCCACTGTGGTCCGGTCGACTCCGTTGAAAGCACGTAATGCCCGGGGCCTGGTACATTGTCGGGCGGGTAATACACGCCACACCACGTGCTTCCGTCGCGTCTGGCGGTTGGGATCACCGCACTTCTTCCGGCCCTCACCACCCCACCGTCCGGCAACGTCGTGGAGACGTCATATGTTCCTGGGCCCGGAACCGCATCGCCGCTCTCCACAGCAGCGGCAGTGCTGCGGACCGCCGTAGACTTGCCCGGCAGTTTGGCGCGGCCAAACGAAAACGCCGGAGCATTTTTGTGTCGTGCGTCACTGCGTGCCGCCTGCTCAGTAGAATACTCCGCGGGACCGGGACCTCCCTCACTATCGTGCTTCGCCCCCAAGTGCAAAAGACGTGGGCTTGTCGTAAGAAAGTAGTTCCTCTTGCCGTGAATTTTCGCTTCTTCTGTCGGCGCAGTGTCATACGCCCCTGGCCCCGGGGACTCCGTCGACGTGTGCAGCCGCCGCGCCGCCCGTCCGATAGAGACGCCCCTTGACGCCCCGCGTGGAGAAGCCGCGTCAAAGGCGCTGGCAACGTTGTACGCACCGGGACCGGGCACTGAGGCCACCTCCGCCGGCGGTCCACGCGAGGCCGTCGTTTCCCGCGTCGCCGGAACGCATTCACCTCGCTGCTGCTTTTCCGTGCTTTTCATCCGGGTCACCTGCGGCGACTCCTCCGCAAAGGGTGTTCGACGCCGCGCGGTGCCAAACACGGCACCGCGGTTTGGTGACTGATGCACTGCAAGCGATGGGGATGACGTGCGAGAAACGGCTGGTGCACGCCGTCGAGCTTTGTTTGCATCCACGCGCACACAATCACTGCTGCTGCTACTACTACTACTGCTGCTGCTGCTATCCATCCCTGTGGACGCCATGCGGATGGATTGGCACGGGCAGTTTGTCGCGTGCGCCGCGGCATTGGTCGGCAGCTCCAGCTCCGGAAACTGCTTCCAGTAGCACTGGCACAGCAGCGCGAACTGGCAGCGCAACGCCTTCGCCGCATCCTCTGCGCTGCGGTGCGTGTGACGAGCGTTGCCTGAGGCAACGCCGCCATTGGCGACCGTGCCTCCAGCTTCAGTGAGGCCTTTGCTGCCACGGCCACGATGCGCTGCGACACGCGGCCGCGCGGTATCATCAGCGTCACTGCAAAAGTAAGACCCCGGACCCGGCGCGGACGTCTTTTTAATCGGGTCACACATGCCACTGCGACCACTGCCGAACGTTGAGGCCGGTTTCCGCCGCCGCAACGTCGCACCCCGACCACCGCGACTAACACCGGCACACGCTGCAGCTGCAATCCGCTGTGGCGGCAACAAACTGCGTGAAACGCCACCTGCATGGACCTTTGACATGTCTGACCAACCGGCACAGCCCACGTCGCTCAGCAGGATCGTCGATGCCGTGGTGCTGGACACCTCCAACGCCTCCTCGGCACAGAGGCGCACCGCCTCACCCGCGGACACAACGTCCTTCATCACAGGAGCGACACTTTCCAAAGACACGCCGCGCCTCATGACTACCACCGCCGCCGACACCGGCTTACACGACGGACGCACCCGCCGCTGTTTTCCCGCGTTCGCCTCACAACCGTCAGCTGATGCCTTGTCAAGCGACATATTGACACTAGCAAGAATATGTTCGTACAAACGGTCCACCTGCCCCTGAACATCCTCCAGGTCCACACCTACACGCGACGCCCCATTCTCCAACATCAACTCCATTCGGCAACTTTCAAAAGACTCAAATACACACGCACAGCCAACGTAATAAATAAAAAGCCAGCGGACCAAAAACAAATTGCACAACACGCTAAGCGCTACAATATGTGGATACAACAATCACTACACACAAAAACATCCAAAAAAACAACAACCCAAGAAAAAATATAAGCACCAAGAAAAAAAAAACACACAGAACAAAACAAAACATTACAACAATCAACGTTTAAAAACCAAAACCAAAAAGTAACAACAACAAATAAACACGTATTGCTCAATTTCCTGCGGGTCACTCACGAGGGTCGGCAAATGTGCAAACAAGTTGGGGTCATCACTGCCACGGCGCGGTCGCAGTCGCAGAGGAGGGGGCAAGGGGAAGGAGGAAAAGGAGGAGGAGGAGGAAGACAACGAGGGAGGGTGGGCACGCCGCTTCAGTAGTACGAGT